>NC_041224.1:27264096-27275797 GCF_002837175.3 Physeter macrocephalus | reverse complement strand
AGCATTTAATGCATTCACATTTAAGGTAATTATCGATATGTATGTTCCTATGACCATTTTCTTAATTGTTTTTGTTTGTTTTTGTGGATCTTTTTCTTCTCTTGTGTTTCCCACTTAGAGAAGTTCCTTTAGCATTTGTTGTAGAGCTGGTTTGGTGGTGCTGAAATCTCTTAGCTTTTTCTTGTCTGTAAAGCTTTTTATTTCTCCATCGAATCTGAGTGAGATCCCTGCTGGTTAAAGTAATCTTGGTTGTAGGTTCTTCCCTTTCATCACTTTAAGTATATCATGCCACTCCCTTCTGGCTTGTAGAGTTTCTGCTGAAAAACAGCTGTTAACCTTATGGGAGTTCCCCTGTATGTTATTTTTCATTTTTCCCTTGCTGCTTTCAATAATTTTTCTTTGTCTTTAATTTTGCCAGTTTGATTACTATGTGTCTCAGCGTGTTTCTTCTTGGGTTTATACTGTTTGGGACTCGCTGTGCTTCCTGGACGTGGGTGGTTATTTCCTTTCCCATGTTAGGGAAGTTTTTGACTATAATCTCTTCAAATATCTTCTCATGTCCCTTCTCTCTCTCTTCTCCTTCTGGGGCCCCTATAATGCAATTGTTGTTGCATTTAATGTTGTCCCAGAGGTCTTTTAGGCTGTCTTCATTTCTTTTCATTCTTTTTTCTTTATTCTGTTCTGCAGCAGTGAATTTCACCATTCTGTGTTCCAGGTCACTTATGTGTTCTGCCTCAGTTTTTCTGCTATTGATTCCTTCTAGTGTAGTTTTCATTTCAGTTATTGTATTGTTCATCTCTGTTTGTCCTTTAATTCTTCTAGGTCCTTGTTAAACATTTCTTGCATCTTCTCCACCTTTGCCTCCATTGTTTTATCGAGGTCCTGGATCCTCTTCACTATCATTATTCTGAATTCTTTTTCTGGAAGGTTGCCTATCTCCACTTCATTTAGTTGTGTTTATGGGGTTTTATCTTGTTCCTTCATCTGGTACATAGCCCTCTGCCTTTTCATCTTGTCTGTCTTTCTTTGAATGTGGTTTTTGTTCCACAGGCTGCAGTATTGTAGTTCTTCTTGCTTCTGCTCTCTGCCCTCTGGTGGATGAGGCTATCTAAGAGGCTTGATGGGAGGGACTGGTGGTCTGTAGAGCTGACTGTTGCTCTGGTGGGCAGAGCTCAGTAAAACTTTATCCACTTTACTGTTGTTGGGTGGGGCTGAGTTCCCTCCCTGTTGGTTGTTTAGCCTGAGGCAACCCAACACTGGAGCCTACCTGGGCTCTTTGGTGGAGCTAATGACAGACTCTGAGAGGGCTCACACCAAGGAGTACTTCCCAGAACTTCTGCTGTCAGTGTCCTTTTCCCCTCAGTGAGGCACAGTCCACCCCCCACCTCCCCAGTCTCTGTAGGAGACCTTCCAACACTAGCAGGTAGGTCTGGTTCAGTCTCCCCTGGGGTCACTGCTCCTTTCCCTGGGTTCTGATGCACATACTACTTATTGTGTGCCCTCCAAGAGTGGAGTCTCTGTTTCCCTCAGTCTTGTTGAAGCCCTGCAATCAATTCCCACTAGGCTTCAAAGTCTGATTCTCTAGGAATTCCTCCTCCCATTGCCGGAACCTCAGGTTGGGAAGCCTGACGTGGGGCTCAGAACCTTCACTCCAGTGGGTGGACTTCTGTGGGATAAGTGTTCTCCAGTCTGTGAGTCACCCACCCAGCAGTTATGGGATTTGAGTTTACTGTGATTGCACCCCTCCTACCGTCTCATTGTGGCTTCTCCTTTGTCTTTGGATGTGGGGTATCTTTTTTGGTGAGTTTCCAGTGTCTTCCTGTCAGTGATTGTCCAGCAGCTAGTTGTGATTCTGGTGTTCTCTCAAGAGGGAGTGAGAGCACGTCCTTCTACTCTGCCATCTTGGTTTCTCCTCCCCTGTTGCAAATTTTAAGACACTTGTGTTACAGAGAATATATTATGGAGAACAGCCTTAAGAAGGGCACTTGACACAAGAGAAATACAGAAAATTAACCACTTCTTAAGGCTTATTTACACCAAAACACATTGATAACCACCCTGTGTTGAGGAAATGGGGTTACCTGGGTCAACATCCACACTGGTATGTGTATTTACTTACTGTCAAATCAGTCATTTGAGCTGCCTCTGCTAATTTATTTTGACAGAGGCTTGTCAATATAATTAGGGTAAAATGGTCCCCCCATTGCAGCTACATGACACATAAATATCTGAATGTGTATAAATGTAGAAAGACAAATTACACCATGATATATTTTTTAACAACAAAAACAGTAGAATATACAAAAGGGCCTGAGATGCGCAAAGGAAAGATATTTTGCTGGGGCTCCATAGAGGCAGAGACAGTATATTTTTTAGGGTTTTGAGTTATAATCAGAAGGAAGGGGAACCCTTCTGATGCTCCCTAGAAACCATAAGGGTCTTGATATGAATGGAAAAAGTGGGGTTGTTGCTGGATAACAGGAGTTTCAGAGTTGACAGAAAAGATTCTTGGAAGGAAGGTATCTTACTTTTATTGGAGAGGGCAGAGTGAGTCTGGCAAGGTAGGTGTCTAACCTTATTTTGTGGAGGAGAAGCGCAGCAAGCTAACACACTTAGAAGCTAGTAAACTCAGAGGGAATAATGGACTTAAGGAAGAACAAAGTACATAATATTATATACATTATACATTCCAGGGAAAAATATATTTATTCCTCCAAGACTTTGATTGATTATGAACATGTAGATGTATCTAGTGTAAGTTAGGAAGAAATACTCATCATGTAAACATTACTATAAAAATGGAATTAATTTGTTTTCATATGTCCAAAATAAGAGATGTTAAGATTCACTTATGTCTAGGTTTAATTGTATTGGTTCAGAATTCTTAAAAGAAATCTTTGTTTTATTATAAATATACACCTTAAATACATGTGCATATGTGTATTATGTAATATGTTTACATAATTTAAAAAACAACCACTTGTAGATTTTGGTCTGACATGTTAAGAACATGGAAGTCATCACCCTCATTCTCACAAGAGAAAAAACTAAAACAAAAAAACCCTGAAAACCAACAATTCTTTTAAGATCCATCATTCACAGAGCAGACCATCATCCACAAAAGTGCTTTTTAGGGAACCCAAACTGACACATCTATTCTCTGAAAGAACTGGGATAAGTTTGAACTTACCTCTTCTTTAAATATGATGGATAAGTGACCAGTGAAGTCAACTAGCGTAGGGATTCTCATTATGGAAAAGTCGTAAGTAACAGATTCCATTCCTCTAATCGGTTTTGTAGTATTCAGAATTTCAGTTTCTTGAAACTTCTTGTTTCAGCTAGGGTAAGTTCTATTTGTTAAGACAATTTATAAATTTTATCTAAACTTTCAAGTTAATTTACATTAAATTGTTTATAATATTATTTTTATTATCTAGTTAATGTCTGATGAAGTGATGCTCAGTTTTTCATTCCTGATTACAGATGCCCCTCCCCGCTTTTAACTTATAATCACTAATCTGTTATTTTCCCCCATCACCCTATTTGGTCAGTTTTGCTAAGGGGCTATTGCTTTTTTTCTGTAGTTTCCAACAACTAACTTTTGCTTTGTTGGTTTTCTCTATTACACATTTAGTTTCTATTTTGTTACATATTTTATATGTAAGGTTGGTATATTGTAAGCAACATATAATTAAGTTTTGCTTTTTAATCTAGTCTGAAAATGTTGGTCTTTTTCTTGAAAAATTTATTCCATTTAATTTAATGTAATTACTGACATAGTTAAATTTATATCTGTCATTTCACTATTTTTTAAAAAATTTGACCCACTGGCTCCATACTCACTTTATCTTTCATTACTTTCCTTGGGCTAATGAAACTTTTATAATTATTTTATTTTCCCTTTGGTCATTAAATATTTTTCGATCATTCCTTAGTTCTTACTTAGAGATTATAACATGTAGCTTTGATATATTCTTTAAAAATATTTTTAGAATATTACAATATTTTTACAATTTCTGTAATGATAGAACCTTAGAACACATTAACTCCATTTACCTTCCTGTTTCTTTTTTTTTAACCATGTGGGTTTTTTCCAGTTTTGTTGATATATAACTGACATACAGCACTGTGTAAGTTTAAGGTATATAACATGATATGACTTACATACATCCTGAAATGATGACCACAATACATTGCTGACCACAATCCATTTTCTCATATAGATTCAACGTTAAAGAAATAGAAAGAAAAAGATATTTTTTTCCTTGTGGTAAGAACTCACTCTTTTAACAACTTTCATTTATAACACACAGCAGTGTTAATTATCTATATCATGTTGTACATTACATCTCTAGTACTTATTTATCTTATAACTGGAAGTTTGTACCTTTTGACCACCTTCATCTAATTCCCACAGCCCTGCAGTAGCAGCTGGTAGCCACAAATCTAACCTCTTTTTCCATTAGCTTGCTTGCTTGTCTGTTTGTTCGTGACATATGACTGACCTACAACACTATGTTAGTTTCTGGTACACAACATAGTGATTTGATATTCCTATATATTTCAAAATGGTCACCATAATAAGTCTAGTTGCAATTTGTTACCATACAAAGATACTATGTAATTATTGACAATATTCCCCACACTGTACATTTCATGTCTGTGACTCATTTATTTTGTAACTGGAAGTTTGTACCTCTCAACCTCCCTCACCTATTTCTCTACTTCCCCTACCCCCACACCCCTCTGGAGACCACCTGTTTGTTCTTTGTATCTATTACTGTGTTTCTGTTTAGTTATGTTTATTGATTTTTAAATTTTTTTAGATTGCACATATAAGTGAAATCATACAGTATTTGTCTTTCTCTGTCTGACTTATTTCACTTAGCACGATACCCTCTAGGTCCATTCATGTTGTTGCAAGTGGCAAGATTTCTTTTTTAATGACTGAGTAATATTCTATTATATATATTATATATAGGTATATAATATATATGTATACCACATCTTTTTTATCCATTCATCTATTGATGGGCATTTAGGTTGCTTCTATATCTTGACTATTTTACAGTAATGCTGCAATGAACATAGGGGTGCATACATCTTTTTGAATTAGGCTTTGTTCTCTTCATATAAATATCCAGGAGTGGAATTGCTGGATCATGTGGTAGTTCTATTCTTTTTTTTATTTTTTGAGGAATCTCCATAGTGTTTTCCATAGTGGCTTTACTAATCTACATTCCCACCAATAGTGCACAAGTGTTACCTTTTCTCCACATCCTCACAACACTTGTCATTTGTTGTCTTTTTGATAATAGCCATTCTGACAGGCGTGAGGTGATTTCTTGTTGTGGTATTGATTTGCATTTCCCTGATGATTAGCCATGTTGAGTATATTTTCATGTGCCTGTTGGCCGTCTGTATGTCTTCCTTGGAAAAGTGCCTATTCAGGTCTTCTGCCCGTTTTTAAATTGGGTTGTTTGTTTTGGTTTGCTTTGTTTTTGATGTTGAGTTGTATGAGTTCTTTATATATCTTGTGATTATTAAATATTGGACATTGTGTACAAAGAAATGTAGATTCTCAAACTCTAGTCCACATAAAGAATCAAGTTGCTCTCTTTTCTCAGACGTGTCTTCTTTCTGTATTTGTGTCTGTCGGGAAAGCGAGGAGGATATGGAGTCCTTGACCCATTGCTTTAGTTATAAGAGACTGAATTACTCCTGTTACAAAAAACAATAAATCCAATGTACTTTTTTTTTCCTGAATTGAGAGCTCAATTAGAAAATAATAACTTCTTTCAGATGAATTTAGTATTAAACATTGTATTAAATTTAATTGTATTGTATTGAGAACATTGTATTAATTAAGGACAAAATTTATCCAGAAGAAAAAGATCAAGTGAGATTACCAAGAAAAATTATTAAATAATAGATACTATACAAGAGAACATCAGCTCTATGCTCCCATCTTGCCTTTCAGAGGTTTTCCCCACTCTGTAGCTTAGTCCCTCTAGTCCTCATTACCTCCACAGTCTGTGGTGACTTTACAGATGATTGCTGTGTATTATCTGGCTTTTCAAGTCGTTTCTAATGAGGGTGTTGTTCTCCTGCCAAATTCTACATCCTAGCCAGAAGTAAATGTTCTGTTATACCATTTTTATTCTGACAGTAAATTGAGAGAAAGATACTGTTGTTCTTCACATTTATGGCTGAGAACATATCCTCAGAGAAATCAAACAACTTACCGAAGGACACACTGTTAACTTGATCAAGGTTATCAGAAGGATGGACAAGTATCAATTCCAGCCCAGATCAATGATACTTCAGAATCTGGGTTCTCAAGCACTTGGGTGTATTTCTTTAGTATTTCATTCTTGATATAGAATTCTAATTAGAAATAAAGTAGGTCCCTCATAACCAAACCAAGCCTTTGTGGGTCCTGGTATTAAGAAATAGGAGAGAATAAAATACTGTATCTATGGTAAGAATCCATCTGAAGACTGCAGTTATGCTTGGTGCTCACAATCCTAAACATAAGGATATACAGTGAGTTCTTTGCTGATGAAGAATCTTGTGTTGATTTCCACATTTCCCCAGAATTCAGAGATGAATGCAATTTTTTATGTCTCTTCTCATCCCACATAGAAATGGGCTTTTTAAATCTAACATAGTTGAAATTCTTTAGGAGGAGAAGTTTTATAGAATTTAATGCCATTGTAAGGAGTTTGAAATAGCGTTACTTAGATCAGTCCGTGGCAGCATATTCTCAGTCTTTGAATGGAAAAAATATATTCATGTTGTAACCTTCCATTGTCAAGATTTAGAGATCATATAATTTAAAGGGTATTGCATGTCTCCTGTAGTGGCAATGTAGGGGCAATGAAAGCCCCCTGAAGTTATTTTGTGAATGCAAGAATACAAATTTAAGACTATGTATGGGAAGACTTTTTTCCATAGCTAAAGTAAAAACATAGCACCTAAAATTAATACAAATATGCTATCACAAAACTCATGTACATTGTCATATTCTTTGCTATTAATATGTGCTGCTATACACTCTCTATACTATGTAAACATGTAAAATAAGACTTTGGAAACCAATATATGCATTAATGGAGAGTCTGAAAAATTGGTAGCTTCCTGTGTTCTAATGGCAGAAATTCCAAGAGTGGCATCTTTTTGCCCACTTTACCTCTCTCCTCACTGTTATCTGAAATTCTTTTGATAAGCATAAATTCTTTCATTTTACCTTTTTTTTGGAAAATGTGCATTTAAAGGAACGTGCCACCTCACCCAGTGTATTTGCATCTAAGTTGTAAGTGGCTGATGGCAAGTGAGAAGCAGAGATGTTGGGCTGGCCAAAAAGTTCGTTGGGGTTTTTCCGTAAGATGGTATGGAAAAACTGGACTGAAGTTTATGGCCAACCCAGTACATCCAGTTATTCAGAAATATACCCAGTGTCCCAAGTTGCTTTCTTATCTCAGACATGTGTCTTCTTTCTGTGTTTGCGTCTGTCGGGAAAGCGAGGAGGATGTGGAGTCCTCGACCCATTGCTTTAGTTATAAGAGACTGAATTACTTCTGTTACAAAAAAACAATAAATCCAATGTACTTTTTTTTTCTGAATTGAGAGCTCAATTAGAAAATAATAACTTCTTTCAGATGAATTTAGTATTAAACATTGTATTAATTTTAATTGTATTGTATTGAGAACATTGTATTAATCAAGGACAAAATTTATCCAGGAGAAAAAGATCAAGTGAGATTACCAAGAAAAATTATTAAATAATAGATACTATACAAAGAAATGCTCCTATGATTGTGGGTCAGAAATGCCCCTGGGTCTAGTTGAAGTTTTGCCAGGAGACAGAAATCAGGACCTGACTGGCAGGGAAGGTGCTTTACAATAAGAATCTAAGGACAGCACCAAGGATTTACCTAAAAGAAACAGTTGGCAGAAAGTGTTCAAATTTTTTTAATCTAAAGATAGAACATTTTCTCTTTTTAAAAAGTTATTTTAAAACTCCAGTTTCACACTATTGGAGACTGCAGCTTTAACCACTCATGGTGCTAGTGTTTGAATTACTTAATATTCTCTTAGCATTTGCCTCAGGTTTGTTTCAGATCCCCCCTATAAACTTTATGGTGGTAGCCCTCTGATCATGATAATAGTTTACATATCCTTCATTTTACCTTCAAGCATCCAGTTAGATCTAGTCTTGCTTCACTCTTTTTGTTATAGGGAGATGCTTTAGAAAATATTCTAATAATGTGTACAACCAGAAATACAATTATACAGTAGCCTAAACATCTGAACTTTGCTTAATAGGGCTAAAACCCTAGGGCTACCCATTCTATCATATTTTTAAGTCAAAAAACATTGTGTACAAATTCAACAAATATTTGCATTTTAGAACCTACTTGTGGAAATACAGAATAAATAATGTGACACTGAATGTACATTAGCAAACAGATCTAGAATCTCGGGTAATGTGTACGTAAGTAGCATATGACAAATTTTACTATAAGTGCTAGAAGAAAGATTACAGAAGTTCAATGGAGTGTGAGTTTTAATCTTTTTGGAAATGAGGGAGAAGGAATCTATGGGAAGGTAATATTTGATTTGGGTCTTGAAGTATCTGCAAAATATTGGGAAGTGGACATGTTGGGGAATGTAACCCAGTTGAACATCAGAAGAGTATGTGGGAATAGGAATACACGAGGCATGCCATATTAACAGAAAAAGTCCAGTGCGTACATAGATGTGTTTAATACAGTAATTAATGTTAGTTTTTGCAGCAAATTCCAAATCTCAGTGGCCTAACAAACTAAAATGTATTTCTTGTTCACATCACAGTTCCATGAGTTGTTTTGCAGGCAGCATTACACATGACGACTCAGGAAAGCGGGGTCCTTCAATTCTGATATGACATCCTTTTCTAGTGCCTCTGCAAAGAGTTCAGCTGGCCCACAGTCAAAGAGATTAAAATAAAAAATTATCATTCATAAGGTCTTAGAGAGCAGGCCTGGATGCACTGTGTATCATTTCTGACCATATTCCATTGACCAGGACTTAACACACAGTACCATCTAGAAGGGGGTTAGGGAAATGACATCTTCCTGTGTGTCCAAGAGTAAAAGCAAATGATGTATTGAACACATAGCATTATCTCTGCCACGGGGAATACTGGCTGATAGAGCTAGAAAAGGAGGATGGATTGAAATCATGGAAGACCCTGCATGCCAAGTCTGAATATTTCTGCTATTTCTGTTTCTGCTGCACCACATAGGTTCTACCCATCACACAACATTGTTGACTTAAATCATTATGTAATGATTTCAAGGTTGTTAGAAAATTTTTCATGTAACAACTAAGTCTAAGAAAGAATAATATGTGAAACATTTGAGTATGTGAGGCTATTATCCCTTCTTTTAGAAATCCAAATCAGCAAATGCAGGTATTTTAAAGTGATTATCACTCAGTAATGATTCTTTTCATGACAGTTTAACTTACACTGATTCCTCCCTTCCTTCTCTACATCCTAACATAAATTTCTAACATTTACATAGTTCTAATACACAGGTGAATTTCCATGTCTTATCACTGTCATGATATTACTTTGAAAATAAAGCCCTTTATAACCAATTATTTTATTCTTGTCCAAATTTATGCCCATGTCTTTGAAGACAGCAGACCCTCAATGAGCTCATGAATAAATGACTTCATAAGGAGGGATCTACCATATTAGAACCTTCATCTCTATATTAACAGAATTTTGTACTGCCTTTATGACAATTATGGAAAGAGAGTAAAGGATCCCAAATTTGTTTAAGCTGCAGACACTTAAGGAGCACTTCATATATGTCAGGTATTATAATGTGACTTAGGAAATAAAAATTTAATGGCAGAAAATTGAAAATAAAGCAAGGAATGATGAAACCATATGAAAAGATGTCGATTGATATTTCAGGCCAATGTTATAGACCAAGAAGTTCCAAATATTCAATTTTTTTTCCCCCACGCTTTCCCTAGATTCTATAGATTCCTCTGTCCAAAATGTATTAACTGATTTTTTTTTAAGGCAGTTTCACTGGGGAGGAATTGGGTGTGTCTTATTACTTCCAGTGAGGAGGAGTCATCCATGACTTAGAGGTTTTGGCTTTGCCTCTGCTGATAATAATGTATGGATATTGGAACAAGAACAAGAAATGAAAAAGAAATTGGTGGTATAGACTTGTCTTCCCTTGCATGTTTCAAAACTTTGATTAAAAATCAGGGTCTGGGGGCTTCCCTGGTGGCGCGGTGGTTGCGCGTCCGCCTGCCGATGCAGGGAAACCGCGTTCGCGCCCCGGTGCGGGAGGATCCCACATGCCGCGGAGCGGCTGGGCCCGTGAGCCATGGCCGCTGAGCCTGCGCGTCCGGAACCTGTGCTCCGCGTCGGGAGAGGCCGCAGCAGAGGGAGGCCCGCATACCACACACACACAAAAAAAACACACACATCCTGCTTTCCAACCCATATCACATATCTTATAATACCACTTTCGTTTTGCACGTGCAGTTTTACTTGATTTTCTTCAACTTTTCTACTTGGAAAATGTTTGCTCGTTAAATATTTGCAATTAAAATTAAGTATTAAATATTAAAATATTTGCAAATGATATAACTGTTAATGGCTTAATACCAAACATACATAAACAACTCATACAACTCAACATCAAAAAAACAAATAACCCAATTAAAAAAAAATAGGCAGAAGAACTGAATAGACATTTTTCCAAGGAGGAATGCAGATGGCCAACAGGCATATCAAAAGATGCTCAACATCACTAATCATCAGGGAAAGGCAAACCAAAACCACAATGAGATTCCACCTCATACCTGTCAGAATGGCTATTATCAAAAAGAATGCAAATAACAAATGTCGGCAAGGATGTGGAGAAAAGGGAACAAGGGTGTGCAAACGTGCACTGTTGGTGGGAACATAAATTGGTGCAGCCACGGTAGAAAACGGTATAGAGGTTTCTCAAAAAACTAAAAATAGAGCTACCATATGACCCAGCAATTCCACTCCTGGGCATATATCTGAAAAAAACAAAAACATCAATTCAAAAAGATACATGCACCCCAGTGATCATAGCAGCATTATTTCCAATTGCCAAGATATGGAAGCAACCTAAGTGTCCATCAACAGATGAGTGGATAAAGAAGATGTGGTATATAAAACAATGCAATACTACTAAGGCATAAGAATGAAGGAAATTTTACCATTTTTAGCAACATGGGTGGACTTGGAGGGTGTTATGCTAAGTGTAATAAGTCAGACAGAGAAAGACAAATACTGTATGATATCACTTATATATGGAAACTAAAAAAAAAATACAACAAACTAGTGAATATAACAAAAAAGATGCAGACTCACAGATACAGAGGACAAACTAGTGGTTACCACTGGGGAGAGGGAAGGGAAGAGGGGCAATATTGGGATAGGGGAGTCTATTTGTGCCTCTAAGAGGTACAAACTATTAGGTATCAAATAAGCTACAGGGATATATTGTACAACATGGGGAATATAGCCAATTTTTTTTTTTTTTTTTTTTTGCGGTATACGGGCCTCTCACTGTTGTGGCCTCTCCCGTTGCGGAGCACAGGCTCCGGACGCGCAGGCTCAGCGGCCATGGCTCACGGGCCCAGCCGCTCTGCA
>NC_041224.1:27254339-27264073 GCF_002837175.3 Physeter macrocephalus | reverse complement strand
ACCCGTGTCCCCTGCATCGGCAGGCGGACTCTCAACCACTGCGCCACCAGGGAAGCCCTAGCCAATATTTTATAATAACTGTAAATGGAGTATAATCTTCACAAATTTTGAATCACTATATTATACTGTGATTCAAACAGTATACTGTAACTTATATAATATTGTACATCAATTATATTTCAATTAAAAAAAAATTTTTTTTAAAGATTCAACTCAATGGTACCCTACTGTATAAAAACTTGTATCACTCAACCAGGTACCTTACATTGCTCTCTCCTTATTATAGACCTTGCAGTCTTTTTAAAATAGTAATTAACCCTGCTATTGCATTGTAATAATTTGTTTGACTCTTTTTTTTCTCCTCCAGAACATAAGGGGTTCTTTAATTGACCTTTTGTTAAATTTCGAGTGCTTACTGCCTGTAAAATCTGACATGCAGTGTGTGCTCAAATATGTTTTGAATAAATGAATGAAAATTCCGTGTCAACCTGAAGTGTTTTGTATGCCACAGCTATCAGCCCTCAATCTGTGACAGCAATATTTTAATTAGACGAGAGTGTATATATACAGCTGAACAAAATGTGGATGTCAGCAATCTTTTTAACATAGATGATCCCTCATAATGTATTTTAATCCTTTCTGCTTGAAGATCATAAGAAAATCCACTGGTTTGTCTCCTGACCTGCTGCCAACAGCTGTCATCTCCTAGACTATCCCTCAGAGTCCCTTTCACAACCACAAATAAATCGAGAGATCTCAGTGTCCCCTCCCCAGACACCCTGAGGTTGCAGAGGCCAGTGGTTCTCAAACTTGAGCATGCATCACAGTCACCTGGAGGGCTTGTTACAACACAAATTGCTGGGTCCTAACCCCAGAGTTTCTACTTCAGTCGATCTGGGCTGGGACCCACTAATTTGCATTTCTAGCATTTCACAGTTGATACAGTAACGCTGTCCTGGTGACCACCCTTAGAGAACCACTGCTGTAGGTTTTTTTCCTACAAACTTGAGGTCAGCCAGTTCTGACCATGACTCATATCCTTAATCCTCTGAGTCAACATGAAAAAGGAAAACACACCCCCCATGACTTGCAGGTCAGTCATAACTTCCCAGGCAATCATTTTCACTGGGTCAACAGACTTGATATACCCTACACAAAATTTCCACTTCTCCATCATCCCCAGATTGTTCCACCAAATCTTGATTTAATCCCATAACAGACTTCCAACAGTCTGAACCCTGTACTCTCATCACTGCCTCCTCAGCCTAGTGAGATCACCATGTTCTGGTGGGGCTCCATCCTCTGCTGTGGTCAGGAAAGTACCCCAGTTACAAAGCCAGGTCAGATACAAAACTTATCTCAGATGTTTTCCTTCTCCTCAGAATCACAGTCTTGCTCTGCAGGAAAATAGTTACTTCATATATTTTTTGCCAGACTGAGAGAAAGCCTAGTACCAGTTATTCTATCAAGTATGCTTGCAGAAATCTGACATTAGATTTTAATTCTTTGTTTGCTTTGTTACTGCTGGTGTATATTTTTGCAAGGTTATTATATTTTTGTGTGTGTGTAATTTTATCAGTTTGAAAAATGGAGACTTCGTACTCTGGGTTGTCTCTGCCATCTTCCATGTGAAGTTTCCAATTTTTATTTTGATTATTTATTTTAAGGAATGATTGACAGTATTGTATCTACAGTATTCTTTTCCATGCATTTATAGAAAAAGGAATCCAATAGGTATAAAATGTGATTCCCAATTCATTTTGCTAAAAAGACTATAGATAATTTCCCTCCGTATTATCTTTTCAAGTTTTAATGATGTATAAAAGTGTGAGAGACCTGCCTAATTTTGTTTCTTTCTATGTAAACTGTTTTTACTACTTAGCTATTGATAGCATTCTTTCTGTGCCTCTTTAAATATTTTTGTAATTATATCCGGGTTCATATTAGTTTATTGATTCTTTGGCAGATGATAAATCCTATCAATTTTTATACACAAATCTTTCTTTGACAATTTTTATACACAAACAGGTAATATTAAATCCATTAGCTCTTTGACTGTTGCTTCTTCTCAAATGTTTTCTCCTTATATCTATTAAACAAATACAAAATCTTTACATTTTGATTCTTCATGTTTTACCTTTCATAACCATTATTTCTCTACCATTGCTTTTCTGTACATTCTGATTCAATTTTTTGATGAATCAGTCTTGTTAATAACTACGTTTCATATAGATCTTTATGATACTATTGACATTTTAATTTCCTTACAAATTTCAGCATACCTTTCCAGCTCCTTCTTTATTTCAACCTGATGACTTCTCCTGTCTGTCCTTTGCCTATAGCTGCTGTGTAGTTTTGAACAGAAGGGAACTTTACCATATATGAGAAATAAAAATTATAAAGACAAGTTAGAAATTAAGAGAATTAGGGACTTCCCTGGTGGCGCAGTGGTTAAGAATCCGCCTGCCAATGCAGGGGACACTGGTTCCATCCCTGGTCCAGGAAGATCCCACATGCTGCGGAACAACTAAGCCCGTGCGCCACAACTACTGAGCCTATGTTCTAGAGCCCACGAGCCACAACTACTGAAGGCCACGCGCCTAGAGCCCATGCTCCGCAAAAAGAGAAGCCACTGCAATGTGAAGCTCATGCACTGCAACAAAGAATAGCCCCCGCTCGCCGCAACTAGAGAAAGCCCACACACAGCAACGAAGACCCAATGCAGCCAAAGGGTGAAAAAGAAAAATTAAGTGAATTAATATGAAAAGGTCATTAAAAATGTACAGGTCTGTAAATCCTTAAAATCAATAGACACAATAAATAGAAAAACCTGAGTATGTTTGTTATTACAAAAAGTAGAGAGCTAATGTTTAACTAAATGGAAGAAAAGTTCCAACTGAGATTGTTCAAAGCATGATTCAGGGCTTCCCTGGTGGCGCAGTGGTTGAGAATCCACCTGCTGATACAGGGGACACGGGTTCGTGCCCCGGTCCGGGAAGATCCCACATGCCGCCGAGTTGCTGGGCCCGTAAGCCATGGCCCCTGCGTCTGCGCGTCTGGAGCCTGTGCTCCGCAACGGGAGAGGCCACAACAGTGAGAGGCCCGCATACCAAAAAAACAAAAACAAAACAAAAAGCATGATTCAATGTTTGTTACCTTGACATTTGGACTTCCTTACATTTTAAACATTGCTATAGCCAATAAATAATTATGGTCAGGCTAATAAAAAAGGAAAATATAAAGCAAACAGTTTGTGGCCAAACTGTATGTGGTCTAAGGCTCCATTGTGATTGCTTTTTTGCTTTGTCCACTTGGGTAGGCTGCAGTACCCGGTTATTCAAGAAAGTGCTAACGTAGGTGTTGCTGCAGATATGATTAAAATCTCTAATCAGTTGATTTTAAGTAAGTAAAATTATCCTGGATACTATGTGGGGCCTGACTCAATCAGTTAAAAGGCCTTCAAAGCAAGGCTAAAGCTTTCTCAAGAAGAAATGCAGCCTGTAGACAGCAGTTTCTACCCATACCTGTGAGTTCAAACCTGCCCATGCTATTCCCTTAATTCTTTCCTCATGGCCTAGCCTACAGATTTCAGATGCTCACAATTGTTGTGTAAGCAAATTTCTTGCAATGAATATTTTTGGGTCTGTCTGTCTCCCTCCCTCATAAATATGTGTGTGTATTGTATTATATGTTATATTTGTGTGTGTGTGTGTGTGCATGTGTATAGATAGATATTTAGAGATAGAGACAGATAAACAGATAGACCAATAGATAGAAACATAGATACATAGATATAAAGACAGATCAGTCAGGGTTCAACCAGAGAGGGAGAATATATATTCAGGACTGTGACTGATTCACCCATCTTGAGGGAAGTTCTTAGGAAGAGGTATTTTTGGTTTGGTGTTAGTTTTTAGGGAAAGTGGGCATGGTTGTCCTGCAGATAGCAGCTAAGGTTATGAAGAGAAAAATTGGGGTTAGTAATCATGGTTGTCCTGCAGATAGCAGCTAAGGTTATGAAGAGAAAAATTGGGGTTAGTAATACAAGGTTTAAATTACATCTGCATTCTCTAGAGCTTCTTGGGGACTTCATGCATTGTTTTTCTACCTGATTTTGGTGGAGTCAGTGTAAATAATATAGCAGTTGATGGATCTACACACTGATCTCAACTCTTCTGTCTGGTGCTACATGTAAAGATGCTTTATGGGAAAAGAGCTGGTGAAAATACAACACACTACTGCTTATTTTAAATGGTAACGCATCACAAAATAACTTGCATCTGACTATAGAAAAAAATTCCATTTTTGATGTAACAAACAATAAGGAAAATGACAGTCACTTGATAGATTTTCCCACAGAACCATCTGTGAAACTATTTGACCCATTGATAATAGTCTATTTAGGTTCATTAACCTAAAATTTCATTCAT
Source organism: Physeter macrocephalus (assembly GCF_002837175.3). NCBI lineage: Eukaryota > Metazoa > Chordata > Mammalia > Artiodactyla > Physeteridae > Physeter > Physeter macrocephalus. The sequence continues at coordinate 27,259,643 of NC_041224.1, read as the reverse complement.
GAGGCATAATGGAATAAGCTCTAAAATTGTATGTTAATTATTGAAATATGAGTTTCTATAAGCTCATTAATTTTCAAAAGATATTTAGAAACCCTCAGGGATTCCATTAAGCCCATGCATACCATAGCCATATTCTTTGGGCAGGGAGCAGAGACAGAGAAGATCACTTCTATTTTTATAACTTGGAGGTTTGGGGGTCTGCCTTGAATGTGAAGTCCAAATATGATGTTTATTTCCAGTACAAACTAGTTAGAAAATCTCTGTGCCACATTATCGTTATCTGCAAAAAGGCAGGCAATATTTCTAGATTTGAGTGCTGCATGGATTAAATGCAATAGAGGCAAAGCTTTAAAAGTTGTGAAATTTATCCCTTGTGTTATTTTATACAACTTCTGCAAGCTTTCATTTGCAAATGAAAAATCTTTCCTTTTGGTTCTAAAATTATATTCATCTATGTAGATTTTTATCATGTGGAAAATCTATCAGAGTTTTTCCTGTGTTTGTTGTTTTCTAATGGTCCTCCAGTGGATGTTTGAAACACACACACATATATATAATATATATAATATATATATTTTACATATATATATATATATATAATCTCCGAAGTTATAGCAACACACCCCACTATATCTTTAGGCTTGTGCAGTCAAGCTCCTGAGAGCAGATTGAAAGGCTAAAAGAGAAAAACAGAGAAATTACCATAATATACCATAACACGGATTTTGAGAAGTCTCAGAAAGGTAAATTAGTGCCATAATAAGAGTACATTGTTTCGTGGCCTCTGTAAACCAGAAAGAAACCCATTTCTCAGTTGTCATCAAGGTCCTCATAAATACTTTTGGGTGATATTCTAGAAGATGAAAAAATATGCCATTCCCCCTTGAGAATGAACTTCATAGGTCGACATAGGGGTTTGCTTGATCTGTATAATAGAAAATGTGCAAGCTTGCTTTCCTTTTAAAGCTGTTTATTTAAGGCAGCAGATATATATCCATCAGAATAGCTAGGCATGTTTTATTAAGGAACCTTAATTAAGGAATCAAAATCTCAGTGGCTTAACACAGTGAAGGTATATTTCTTGCTCCTCCTTTACTATCTCATGCCTGGTCTCCAGGACTGAGAGCCTCCATCTGGTCTCTCTGTCATTCCTCCATATTAACACGGGCGTGTACAATCTCTGACCCAGGAGAAGAGGGAGTTGAAGAATTATTCATCAGTGCCCTCATCTCATTGTGAAAACAAGTCACATGGTCACTGCACCTCACAGGATCAGGGAAGCACAATCTTGTGTGTCCCCAAGGAGCAAAACCAGCCAACCTGCTGAGTAGCACTGAGAACTACCATGGCAACTACTGCAGTCTAACCAGTTTTGCGTCTTTAGTGTCATCACAGACCAGTAGAGGAGGCAACGTAGTATTAGAGAAACCTGTTATTTGTGTAATATTTAACACTTTATCTCTAGGTGTGATTTCAATTGAAGTGATGCTTTGTTTCATCTAGCAATGACTTCTGAACAAAATTACTATTTATCTTTTATTCTAGAGGTCTTATGAATGAAATTTTTTAATTTTATTAAGCTCAATTGAGTGATTCTAAGTATAATTCTTACCATTTTTTTCATACTTTGAATTTTGTTCAATTCCAATTCAAATTAGCAGATCACATTTATGTAATGGAACACAGAGAGAAAGTTCACTGGACATTTGTCTATTGATACTATTAGGACAAATTCCTATAATCTTTTTTTTCAGTCTCCACTGACATTAAACATCAAAAATTACCAAAGCATATTCTAATTTTTGGATATTCTATTCTTCGGACAGTAACAGAAGAAAAATAAATCTCATACTTTACAAAAATGTTGCCAAAACTTTTATGGGTCAACTCAGTTGACAGGAATCTACTTTAGATAAGTGGTTCTTATATGGAGGATACATATTTTATTGCTAAATATATTATAATCATGTAGAAGCAGAAGAAAGTAAATCACAGGCTTATTCGTAACAGTGTGTGCTTTTGCAATGCTAATAAACTTATTTCTTCCTGAATGTTTAACGTGTAGTTTATACATCATAGACTTTGAAAATAAATATGAAATCTGAGGTGTACATTTGTTTATAAGAGGCACAACATCAAATCCTCTGTAGAATGAGTGTGATCCCTCTTTCCCACAAAATCAAATGTATACGCTTTGGTTTGAGTGTCGGTATGTGTAATAAGGAATGCTTTGAGGGTAGTGAAGAATTGCATCTACCTACCTCAGGTAAGAAAATTGGAACTAAGAGATGATGCCTTGATTTACTAAGAATTCATGGGTAGGTAAGGCTAGTTGGTGTACCCTCGGGAAAACACTGACTCTGAGGATACAGTTACTAATTTCAAACTCAGGAAAGCCACTCTGTTTGATGGTTAATATTCTTTATTTTTTATCCTATGAAAGAAACCAGTATTTCTAGAATATCAGAGAGAAAACTTGAGCAACTACCTATATTTGCCAAGTATCTTTCAATATATTAAAAATAATTATATACCAGTAGTAATGCTTTTATGTTAATTTCTTCTTTTTTTGTATTCACAACCTACATTCATTCTCCGTCATTTAAAAATGTGTTAATTTTGAAATGAAACATTCTTACACACTCAGGGAATGTGTATAAATCAGATCAGGAATTTTACGTTTTATTTTTGAAACCAGCTATATATTTATGCTCTGCCAGCATTAGAAGGGAATCTCTGCATAGCCTTTCAATGATATGAAAGGAGTGGCCCTCAGATTGAAGGAGCAGTGGTAACAAGATCGATTAGAGAGGCACCATTGCTTCTTTGTTCTAGATACAATATATTTTCCAAAGTCACCTCACACTGCAGAGGCATTTCTAAATCTTTGTCCACTTATTCAGAGAGGCAGCATGGCTCAGTGGTCTGAAATAACAAGCTGGAAGATCAGGGACTGTGAGTTCTGATGTTATATTTTTTTAAAAAAGCAAAAATGTTGCTTGGTCTTTTTAGATACCTTTAAAAGTTTTCTTTAATATCATGTTCCATTTATTCTTTCCTTTTTTTTTTTTTTTTTGTTCTGTTCAGGTGGCATTTATCATACGGGTCATGGACACAAAAGTAAAAGTCAAGGCTGTCCCGGTGACTAAAAGACACTGTAGGAACAAGTAGGGATGCATCTCACAGAGACAGTGGCTTCCTTCTTGTTTGATGAACACCTGGAAGATTCCCAAAATAGTTGAAAAGTAAGTATTGGTTTAATACTTACAGAAAAGAATAGGATGCAGTTAAGAAAGAAATTTCAGCAAGCTGCACTTAAAGCACTGGGTTATGGCAAAATTGAATCTGTGGGAATATTTCTGTAGTACTCATTTAAAATGGGGTATGAGGATATAGCCCCAGCTGAGATGTCCGTTGCCTTCTCTATTTCTCTAAAACTGTCAGAATAAGTCATTCAAATATCAAGTTCCCTTTTCAGGTCATATGCAAATTTTAGTGTGTTCTGCTGAGTTATATCTGTAATCATACAACATTTTTCCTCTTTCATGCTTGATGTGGGCTTTCAACATTCTAAATCTCATAAAATTATAAGTGAAGAAGCTATTCAATAATGGCACAGATTGAAACAGAGCCAAATCAATGCTGAGTAGAAGTGAGCTTCACTGGTTTCTGACAGATCAGAATTAGATTTACCCCACTAATATATAAGGCAAGGCCAAAGCACTCTCTCCCTCCAACAATTTCTACAGATGGTAGAAGTCACTTACGAACCTGCGATGTACATCTTGCAAAGATTTTCTTTCTGTTACGTCTGAGGACCTCCTTTATGACCCTAAAATATAACTAAACTTAATTGCAATCGTGTATTTATCTGTCCTGGGCTAATAAAGAGTTTTTATTTTAAAGGATCCACAGTAAGATTTCTGGTGCAACATCAACTGTTATATACACTGTGGGGAAGAATTCCATTGTACAGAAACGATATGAATTGCCAATGAGGGCTCATTGATAACTATACATTTTAAAAAGTAAATATTTATAAGGCTCAGTCTATTTTTTTAATTATAAAAGAGGTCATTTTGTAATGTCAGAAGCTAATCTGAAATATTTTAGGAACTAGAAGCAATAGGAAATAGATGTGTCAGAGAAGTGTAAACATGTGATTAACATTCTGGCTTCAGGAAGGAAATGCATGGGTGTAATTAAATAATAGAAAAGTTTTATTTACTTGGTGTCCTGTCCCCCCAGAATTATATCAAATTTCTCAGCTTGGACATTTTCTTAAATGTGTCAAATTGTTCACTGTTGCCTTATCAAATAAATGTCTTACTTGTATTATTAATAGTTCACACACACAACACTAATGCAGGCTTATAAAATTTCATCCACATTTTGGCTGTGAACATCTATTGCAAAAGAGCCCGTCTAACTTTTTCATGGTTGATTTCTTTCTCAGAAGTCTTAAAGCATTAAAAGTATTTTATAATTTCAAAACTATATTTTGTTTTTTATAGTTTCACTTTCATAGTTACAAAACAAGTCCCGTTGCTTGGAAATGCTGAAGTCCTAGATCTTCATATTGAAAGTCATAGAAATTTTAAAAGATAGCCAAGTTTGAAATGAATTCTTGTTAATGAAGTAAATTTATGTTGTTTAGGCCAACATTACTTTCATAGGATAAAAAAAAAACATTAATGGTAAAAAACGTTTTTAGCATAGCAAGCACTCGACAAATACTAATTCTCTCCTTAGGCCTGGGAGGAAACTTATTAATCATCTTCTAATCCAATAATTTGCCAAATGTAGTTGTTTCACTGCAACATCTCTGATCGCTATCTCAGAAATCAAAGGCATTCTGTTTCAATCTGCTTGTTTTAGAAATGGAAAAAACTTGTCCTGTTGAAGTGATTAGATCAAGATTACATAGCAAAGAGCTGATTGAAGACAAGAATCTAGTTTTTTTAATGCCAAATCTGCAATGTTGTTTCCAAATCAGATGAAGCTGTTTCCTTTGTCTGCTTCTTCAAAAAGCATTAAAACAACTGAACTTATCCTATTAGAGCTAATACAACCAAATAGAAACAATGATCTATGTTTCATTTTTATTATAAAATGTATTATATATACTGCTCTTTGCAGCATTTGACAAGAAATGTCTTTGTTCTGATGTGGCCTGCCATGCATGTATACATTCTCCCTCCCTCCCTCCGTCTCTTCCTCTCTCTCTCTCTCTCTCTCTCTCTCTCTCTCTCTCACACACACACACACACACACACATACACATACACACACACACATACACAC
>NC_041224.1:27250585-27254306 GCF_002837175.3 Physeter macrocephalus | reverse complement strand
CACACACACACACACACACACACACACACACACACACACACACACTCCCACACAGGCTCACATGATTTCTTTCTCAGACTGTTGCAATAGCCTTCTTGTTGAAACTCTGCATTTAAAGTCTTCACACCACCCTTCCTTCTCTGGCTCTCAGCTCCCTGTTAATCCATTCCTCCACACAGCTTCCGATTTAATCTTTCTGGAATTAAAAAACCTGACCATGTTTCTCCTCCAACCAACCAACATTCTTCAGGTGTCTTATACACGACATATAAAATCCTTTCTGATAAGGCCATCACCCCACTATTGAGTTAAGCTTTGTTCTGTGCTCTCCTTAATTTTTTTAGAGCCTTTTATATTGGAATAATGTTAGATTGACATAAAAGTTGCAATGATAGTGCTGCAAGTTCTCATAGACCTCTCACCCAGTTTCCACTAAGGTAAACATCTTTCATTACCATGGTGTAGTAAAAAAAATTAGGAAACCAACATCGGATCAGTGTGTGATGATTGACTCAATTCCAGATTTTATTCAGATCGTACTTGCTTTTATCTAATGTCATTCTGTTGGGATTCAATCCAGGTTACTACATGACACGACATGTGTCATCATATCTCCTTAGTCACTCTAGTCTCGAGAGAGGGCCTCCTTTGTTCCTATGGCTCCACATGGAGGAGCCCAGAGACAGAGACGAGCATGAGCTGTAGGGATGCTCAGACTCTGGCAAAGGTTGGGAAACCCAGCCTAGACAAGAGGTTGGGAATGCGAGCAGCTAGCAGGGCTGAAGAGTCTGTGCTGCTTCTCTGACAAGGAATTCCTCAGCCAGGGAGATACAGAATGAGGTGGTATAGCTTGCCCCCAAATCGCTCACACACACCACCTTCCTGGACACATTTCCTGCAGCAGAGGCCATCAGCACCAGATGGAACCAGCCAGACCCCCAAAGTCAATGCCGTAAGGGGCCCTCTGCTGTCCCAGCTGTCTGGCACATAATGCCCCGCCTTCACGCCAAGGCTCTGGAAGCACAGGCTGAGCTCAGGGAAGAGAAGAGCTGGGCTCTAAACTGATTATTGCACAGAAGTTTTTAAAAGGACAGGACTGAGTGGTGACACATCAATGAAATGATTACACATGCACATCTGTTTCCCCACCTGACTGTTCATTCCTGGGAGTTAGAAACCATATATTTTTGTTTTATACCCACAGCCTCTTTTGAGAATTCTCAACTGGAAGTGGGGATAGGGGGGTGTTCTTCCTTCTCCAGAATGTTTGGAAATGAGTTGAGGTTTTTGTTCTTTGTTTTTTATTTTCTTTTTTGGGGGGGAATACTCAAGGTATTTAGTCAGTGGGAACTGTTAATTCTAAACGGTCTGCAGGATCGTGCACCATAGTGGAGACATGAGTGAAGGGACAAATGCATGAATGAACAAGTTAGTGAATGAATTTATCTATTCATTATTGATATGATAAATGCGGTCAAAACTTTTCTAATGAGCGAAAATATGGCTTCCAAAACAAATGAAAACGGATTTTAAAGTCTTTGAAACTCAAACATTAATATAAAAATAAACCCGTGCTTTGTATAGGACCAAGAGTAATCTACAGTCCCACCTTCTATACTCACATTTTAATGTGAATTTTATTAACATGTTTGCTAGGACACAGAGCATATTTTTATTCCCCTAAAATTACAAACTTTCTTCCTTAAGTATATCTCCTAAGAATCTCCTTATAGTATAGCTCACCCATACACCGTCCTAAAAATAGAATTCCTATCCAATATGCCCCTTTCTTTCCCATCTAAGCTCTTTCTTGGTGTCACATTTTTTCTCCCTTTCAGTGCTGTCTTCAATCATCCAAAATCCATCACTGCTATATGGCTGCGATTAGTAGAGTATGGATCCAAATAGAAGCACTGCTCTGGGTTTTATTTTCGTTCCCCAGTGTACATTCCATCCACATGATTGCCAGAGCCTCTGAGAATGCTAATTTCTCATCCTATTCTTCTTAGGCAAATGTGCTAAGGATGTGGCTGCCCAGCCCCTGAAATGATGGGGAATAGAGGGAGTCAGGAAGCTGGGATGGCTGATGTTTCTTTAACAAAGTCACTACTATCTTCTGTGAAGTGTCAATGACTTGGTGGTTTTTTTTCTGCCAAAACCGTGCACGTATGTGACTCCAGCTTTCTTTACAAGGGGAGCCATGACCCCCATAGGGCCTCCATCTGTCTGCCTGGAGCAGGTGGTCTCATTGGTATGGCAGTTGCCATGGTTAAAGCTCGTTAGAAGATGTGCTGACATTGATGTCAGGTCTTCACATTCCATTATTTTCTTCAAGCATGTTTACCTTTACATTGAGAAAGTGTGCTATCATAAAAGGAAAAAGAAATCTGTGCTTTAAGATACTCTAATACATAAATGTAAGCCACTGACTGTGGGGAAATCAGGAGGCGTGATTTCGGAAGCATCACTTACATAGGAAGCAAGTCCATTTGAAACATTTCTATCATACAAAAGAGTCAACAGACCTTTTGCCTGACCAGGAGCCGCCATCTCCCACCCCAAACAAGTAGGTAAGTCTTTGGAAAACCTTTAAAGTATTTCAATGTAAAGATTTCTTTCTGTCTTCCTTTTTTTTTTGCCAAAATCTGAAAGTCCATATTCTTAGTCAATTCTGATTCAAAACAAGACTAGAAATAGCACACTGGGACATTTTCATTCCTAAAAGTTCCAGCTGGAAATTCAGCAGAAACTGTTCCCTTGGCACCTCCCAAGAAATATGACAGGTTTCAGAGCAGCAGCTGAAGTAGAAAAAAATTGAGAACCCACCATCACCAAAACAACAACAAAAACAGCTATTGAAATGATTTAGTATCTAAGGTTCAGGGGATATTTTGCTTTTTTTTTTTTTTTTTTTTTCGTTTGTTTTGAACGTGCGGCAGGAGATTTGTGTAAGTTCCTGAGACTACAGATGGATAAACACAGATTGGAGAAAGGTGGAAATGTTCTTATTCCCTGGTTATAAAACCACCAGAGGGAATATCTTACATTATCCTAAAACCTTTAATTCCCTTCCCGTGCTTCCCAGTTGCCCCTCACCAGTGACTTTGCGTCGCTGCTAGGAGTACACGCTGTGTGAACAGGGCTCCCTGAACACATTGCCTCCTGCTCCACAAACATCCAGCTAGAGAAACACCGTGGTTTAGTTCACAGCTCAAGAAAGCTTTTATCTAAGCCTGCTGACCACTGGCTGTTTTCCATGACCCTGACAAGTATATATCTGGAATAGTCTAAGAACTCACGTTTCTAATGCTCTGTCCTCATTGTTCAAAACCACATTTGTACATAGTATACCATGAGCCCTGATTTTTTTTTATATATTAGAATTTTATTCATAATATTTATACCCAGTTTCTTGCCTGCTTCGAATGCTTGAAACCTTTATCTATCACTTTTTTCTAGGAGTTTACCTTTGTAGTATTGTCCTTTCTGTCCTATTTTGAATTGGCCTTGAGTCTGGCATCTTTGTGTGTGAGTGTCTGTTTGTGTGTCTGCGTGTCTGTTTGCCTCTGTGTGCCTGTGTGCCTGTGTGTGTCTGTGCCTCTGTGTGTCTCTGTGTCTGTGTATCTGTTTATCTGTGTGCATGTCTGTGTCTCTGTGGTCTGAGTGTGTGTGTGTGTGTGTGTGTGTGTGTGTGTGTGTGTGTGTGTATGTGTGTTTATAG
>NC_041224.1:27218180-27250561 GCF_002837175.3 Physeter macrocephalus | reverse complement strand
GTGTGTGTGTGTGTGTGTGTGTGTGTGTGTGTGTGTGTGTGTGTATGTGTGTGTTTATAGCAGGGAGTAGGGGACATTAGCCTGGGGATAAGACGTGAGAATGTAAAACACTCGGCGATGTCATGGAGGTTTTCTGTATGATTATCTGGTGAACTGAAATGTCACAGAGTTCCCCAAATAGATATTCTTCTCCGGTCTAACATACAAAGAAATACTCAGCAAGGTACCATTTCCTCAGTTCCTAGAAGGGGTAACATTTCCCAGTGGGGTAAATCGTAATGGATCAGATGACAATATAGCACCATGGTTTTCATAAGAGAAAATGCTCTGGAAAATTAACACTTTTGGACAATATAAAGACTAACACCCTCAATCCTTTGCCCTAGAAGGGCAGAGGAACTATGTGTGTACACGGGCTGCTCTGAAACTCAAATAATGATTTCTCTGATGTGGTAATATTGCTGCTACCATGGGCTCCAAGAGAGCAGGGCTAATTGTACGGTGTCAGATGGTAGGTGTGTCAGTGGAAAAATTTTAAGAGGCACATCAGTGCGGCTTTCTAGAACATAATAGGCGCTGATTAGCCAGCCATTTGGCTGGCAGCAGTGTGCTCGCCTCTGACTGTTAACTGTGAGCACGGAGGCCAACTTGAGCTGCAGAAAAACACAGTGGTGCCCAAGGAGAAGATGGCTGCACACCCAATATTGTTCATGGGGGATTAGCTATTGCTCTGGAAAAGGATGGGGTGTGGAGCAACTGCAAAACTCCTCTGTCAGGCTTCTTAGGTGCCTAATTGTTGAATTCTGGTCGGCTCTGATTTGAACGGAGGTCCCTTTGTTTGCTATATTCACGGAGGCAGGTAATTCTACACCTGGATGGGGTCCTCTCAGACCATCCAGCTCAGCCTCCTGTTCCCAGGCAGACCGTCCATAAACCACCCAACGTCTTTGACAAACGTGGAAAGCAGGGCTGTAGAGTTTGGTTGTTACTGCTTCTGTCCACTGACAACATTTCCTGACTTCCCAGTATTGTAATACCTATGTCCGGCATGGAACCAGTATGTGATAGCGGACAGGGGCTGACTTCTTTCTTCCTCGTGTCCTTTACATGATGTCACCCACTTATACCTAGTGCTTCTTCTGTAGACTTTTTGTTTTCTGATTCACTCCATGCTTTCCATTTCCAGAGTTTTGCCCCTCAACCAGTGTCGTGCCCTCATGCCAGAATTCCAGGCCCTGGAAATGAACAAAACCAGGACCTATAACTGTCAGAGCAGAGTCCCTTAAACAGCAGGGGTCGCATCTGCCTCCTGCTTTTCAGGCTGTTCATCACTTTTCCATTCCCCTCCGCTTCCACTGCCTCATCTCTCCCTAAGTCCCCAAACAGAGCTTCTCATACCGATAGGCCAGGTTACTTTTCTCTCTTGTACACACGGTTTGCTTTCTTTCTATTTTGTGTCTTTGCTCTCCCTTCTTTAGTCCATACTTGGAATCCTGGATTCCGTATTTCCTTCAGTGAAGGCTACAGCATATGGTAACTACTCAAAATTTCTCTCCCTTAACATTGTCTTTGCTGACAAGTCATTTGCTTGGATTATAGGCTGCATCCACTGTAGACTGCCACTGCCCCAGTGATTGAGAACAAAGGCCCTGGCCTCAGTTAAACCCAGGTTAAAACTCTGGGTCTCTTATTTAGCCTATGTCCCATCTTGATCATCCATAAATATATAGCAGACTTCACAGTGTTGTTGAGAGGATTTAATGGGATAACTTACATAAAATGCCTGACACATGGTGAGTAATTGAGAAATGGTACTAATTACCATTATCGCTTTTAGTATTGAACTAGTCTTCTTAAACAAGTTTTAATAGCACTTCTGTACGTGAGTTGTACTTTATTATTGTTCATTAATAAAATATTCACATATATTCACTTAAGCCTTAAGTAGCCCAATAACAGGATCACAAACCTTCATCCTTTGACTTGTCCCCTAATACCTGCCCCCAAATCACATAGCATTATACTGTGCTTGGGGTCAACCTAAATATTAGAATGAGTGTCTCTCTGATATTAAAAATTCACAAATGGAATAACATGCTCTATTTTCTTTGTTTATTTAAGAAGAAGTTTTTTCATTCATACTATTTTTATCTTGTCTCCTTTTTTTCCCAGATCCCACAAAAATATGGGAAAGAGGTGATTTGAGAACATTTTATAAAATTCAGATGTTCAATATACAATGAGCCAGACTTCTTTTTTCCTTTAATCCTTCAACCTTTTAAATCCACATCTCTAAATTTAGGATTTTAAATTTACGTAAGTAAATTTTAAAAAATTAATCCAAATCATACACTAATCCAAATCAGCCCTTGTATATTGTTTGTTGTTGCTTTTTATATTCCATATTATTTTAAGCGACAATATCATTATTCACTATGATATGAGATTATCTAACATTGTACATGTTTTTCCCTAATCTTGAATGTGTACTCTGAGTCCTCCCTACCCTTGAGGTTGCCATTTTACCATTGTGCTTATGCAATCTCCTATGTGATGAATAAAAAGTATTTGAATGATACTAGTCAATATGAATCAAGCACTTACTCTGTGCTAAGCCCTTCACATGCATTATGCTACTCTAGACCCTCCAAGATGGGATTAGACATGCAAGAGATTTATTAGAAAACAGCTGTGAAGGATAAAGGGGAGGGAGCCAAAGAAAACAGGAACCATTAGACAGCAATGCAGGAGATTGGGTAGGAAGAATCTCAAACTGTAGGGCAGTTCTAGGAACGTTCCAGCCAGGATGAGGGGAACCCTTAAGCCAAAGTTGCCCATCAAAGGTGTTCCTCATCTTGCAGGCATTGGATCTGCATTAGTACCTTTGTTGAGCACTGGAGTGGATCTAGGAAATCAGCAGCTGGAACCATCACTCAGTTTTGCTCCCTGCAGAGGGATTTCTGAGCAGTGCATATCCATCGCTGCCACATGCAAAAATTCACTTAATCTCACAACAGATAAAAACAAGAACTGTTTCACAGCTTCCCTAAAATCACCGAGCTAATGAGTGACATAGTTGGATTTTAACACAAGTAGTCTGATTTCAGAGCCTATGACAGGTAGGTATATAAGAAGGTAGGTGCATAGCTAGCTATGCAATAATATTTATGAAACAAAGTAGATGTGTAGATATGATGTAAAATGTTAACAAATTCAACATTTGAGTGATTCTATTCCTTTTATAATTGTCATAAATCATTCTTACTCTTTCAAATTAGTCATTGGAAGTCATGATCGCTATTTAGGAGAGAACCTCGCGCATTTCAATATAGATAGCTTTAGACCAAATGTTGAGGTATTTCCAAAGATAATAAAACTTCAGTCTCCTTTTCTTGTATTTAAAATCAGCTACTGGCCTCAATGATAAATGGTAATATTTCATTATTCAAATAAATGGAAAGCATAGGAATCTCTTGAAATGATGCTTTATTCTTTTTTTTTTTAACATCTTTGTTGGAGTATAATTGCTTTACAACGGTGGGTTAGTTTCTGCTTTATAACAGGGAATCAGCTGTACATACACATATATCCCCATATCTCTTCCCTCTTGTGCCACCCTCGCACCCTCCCTATCCCACCCCTCTAGGTGAACACAAAGCATGGAGCTGATATCCCTGTGCTATGCGGCTGCTTCCCACTAGCTATCTATTTTACATTTGGTAGTATATATAGGTCCATGCCACTCTCTCACTTCGTCCCAGCTTACCCTTAGATCCTCCCCGTGTCCTCAAGTCCATTCTCTACGTCTGCGTCTTTATTCCTGTCCTGCCCCTAGGTTTTTCATAACCATTTATTTTTATTTTTATTTTTAGTTTCCATATATATGTGTTAGCATACGGTATTTATTTTTCTTTTTCTGACTTACTTCACTCTGTATGACAGACTCTAGGTCCATCCACCTCACTACAAATAACTCAATTTCGTTTCTTTTTACTTCACTCTGTGTGACAGACTCTAGGTCCATCCACCTCACTACAAATAACTCAATTTCGTTTCTTTTTATAGCCAAGTAATATTCCATTGAATATATGTGCCACATCTTCTTTATGCATTCGTCTGGCGATGGACACTTAGTTTGCTTCCATGTCCTGGCTATTGTAAATAGAGCTGCAATGAACATTGTGGTACATGACTCTTTTTGAATTATAGTTTTCTCAGGATATATGCCCAGTAGTGGGATTGCTGGGTCATATGGTAGTTCTATTTGTAGTTTTTTAAGGAACCGCCATACTGTTCTCCAGAGTGGCCATATCAATTTACATTCCCACCAACAGTGCAAGAGGGTCCCCTTTTCTCCATCCCTCTCCAGCATTTATTGTTTGTAGATTTTTTGATGATGACCATTCTGACTGGTGTGAGGTGATACCTCATTGTAGTTTTGATTTGCAATTCTCTAATTATTAGCAATGTTGAGCATTCTTTCATGTGTTTGTTGGCAATCTCTATATCTTCTTTGGAGAAATGTCTGTTTAGGTCTTCTACCCATTTTTGGATTGGGTGTTTGTTTTTTTGATATTGAGCTGCATGAACTGCTTATAAATTCTGGTGATTAATCCTTTGTCAGTTGCTTCAATTACAAATATTTTCTCCCATTCTGAGGGTTCTCTTTTCGTCTTGTTTATGGTTTCCTTTGCTGTGCAAAAGCTTTGAAGTTTCATTAGGTCCCATTTGTTTATTTTTATTTCCATTTCTCTAGGAGGTGGGTCAAAAAGGATCTTGCTGTGATTTATGTCATAGAGTGTTCTTTCTGCCTATGTTTTTCTCTAAGAGTTTTATAGTGTCTGGCATTAAATGTAGGTCTTTAATCCATTTTGAGTTTATTTTTGTGTATGGTGTTAGGAAGTGCTCTAATTTCATTCTTTTACATGTACCTGTCCAGGTTTCCCAGCACCACCTATTGAAGAGGCTCTCATTTTCCATTGTATATTCTTACCTCCTTTATCAAAAATAAGGGGACCATATGTGTGTGGGTTTATCTCTGGGCTCTCTACTCTGTTCCATTGATCTAGATTTCTGTTTTTGTGCCAGTACCATACTGTCTTGATTACTGTAGCTTTGTAGTATAGTCTGAAATCAGGGAGCCTGATTCCTCCAGCTCCGTTTTTCTTTCTCAAGATTGCTTTGGCTATTCAGGGTCTTTTGTTTCCATACAAATTGTGAAATTTTTTGTTCTATTTCTGTGAAAAATGTCATTGCTAGTTTGATAGGGATTGCAGTGAACCTGTAGATTGCTTTGGGTAGTATAATCATTTTCTTAATGTTGATCCTTCTAATCCAAGAACATGGTATATCGCTCCATCTGCTTGTATCATCTTTAATTTCTTTCATCAGTGTCTTATAGTTTTTCTACATACAGGTCTTTTCTCTCCTTATGTAGGTTTATTCCTAGGCATTTTATTCTTTTTGTTGCAGTGGTAAATGGGAGTGTTTCCCTGATTTCTCTTTCAGATTTTTCATCATTAGTGTATAGGAATGTAAAAGATTTCTGTGCATTTATTTTGTATCCTGCTACTTTACCAAATTCATTGATTAGCTCTAGTAGTTTTCTGGTCATGTCTTTAGGATTCTCTATGTACAGTATCATGTTATCTGCAAACAGTGGCAGTTTTACTTCTTCTTTACCAATTTGGATTCTTTTATTTTTTTTTTCTTCTCTGATTGCTGTGGCTAAAACTTTGAAAACTATGTTAAATAATAGTGGTGAGAGTGGGCAACCTTGTTTTGTTCCTGATCTTAGTGGAAATGGTTTCAGTTTTTCACCATTGAGAACAATGTTGGCTGTGGGTTTGTTGTATATGGCCTATATTATGTTGAGGTAAGTTCCCTCTATGCCTACTTTTTGGAGGGTGTTTATCATGAATGGATATTGAATTTTGTCAAATGTTTTTCTGCATCTATTGCAATGATCACATGGTTTTTATCCTTCAATTTGTTAATATGGTGTATCACATTGATTGATTTGTGTATATTGAAGAATCCTTGCATTCCTGGGATAAACCCCACTTGATCGTGGTGTATGATCCTTTTAATGTACTGTTGGATTTTGTTTGCTAGTATTTTGTTGACATTTGCATCGATGGTCATCAGTGACATTGGTCTGTAGTGTTCTTTTTTTGTGCCATCTTTGTCTGGTTTTGGTATCATCATGATGGTAGCCTCATAGAATGAGTTTGGGAGTATGCCTCCCTCTGCTATCTTCTGGAAGAGTTTGAGAAGGATAGGTGTTAGCTCTTCTCTAAATGTTTGATAGAATTTGCCTGTGAAACCATCTGGTCCTGGGCTTTTCTTTGTTGGAAGAATTTAATCACAGTTTCAATTTCAGTGCTTGTGATTGGTCTGTTTTTATTTTCGGTTTCTTCCTGGTTCGGTGTCAGAAAATTGTGCTTTTCTATGAATTTGTCCATTTCTTCCAGGTTGTCCATTTTACTGGCATATAGTTGTTTCTAGTAATCTCTCATGATGCTTTGTATTTCTGCAGTGTCAGTTGTTACTTCTCCTTTTTCATTTCTAATTCTGTTGATTTGAGTCTTCTCCCTTTTTTTCTTGAGGAGTCTGGCTAATGGTTTATCAATTTTGTTTATCTTCTCAAAGAACCAGCTTTTAGTTTTATTGATCTTTGCTATTGTTTCCTTCATTTGTTTTTCACTTATTTCTGATCTGATCTTTATGATTTCTTTCCTTCTGCTAACTTTTGGGGGTTTTGTTTTTCTTTCTCTGATTGCTTTAGGTGTAAGGTTAAGTTATTATTATTATTTTTTTAGGTTGTTCATTTGAGATGTTTCTTGTTTCTTGAGGTAGGATTGTATTGCTATATACTTCCTTCTTAGAACTGCTTTGGCTGCATCCCATAGGTTTTGGGTCGCCGTGTTTTCATTGTCATTCTTTTCTAGGTATTTTTTGATTTCCTCTTTGATTTACTCAGTGACTTCCTGGTTTTTAAGTAGTGTATTGTTTAGCCTCCATGTGTTTGTATTTTTTACAGAGTTTTTCCTGTAATTGATATTTAGTCTCATAGTGTTGTGGTCGGAAAAGATACTTAATACAATTTCCATTTTCTTAAATTTAAGAGGCTTGATTTGTGACCCAAGATATGATCTATCCTGGAGAATGTTCCATGAGCACTTGAGAAGAAAGTGTGTTCTGTCATTTTTGGATGGAATGTCATATAAATATCAATTAAGTCCATGGTGTTTAATGTAGCATTTAAAGCTCGTGTTTATTTTGATTTTGGATGATCTGTCCATTGGTTAAAGTGGGATGTTAAAGTCCCCTACTATGATTGTGTTACTGTCGATTTCCCCTTTTATGGCTGTTAGCATTTGCCTTATGTCCTGAGGTGCTCCTATGTTGGGTGCATAAATATTTACAATTGTTATATATTTTTCTTGCATTGATCCCTTGATCATTATGTAGTGTCCTTCTTTGTCTCTTGTAATAGTCTTTATTTTAAAGTCTATTTTGTCTGAGATGAGAATTGCTACTCCAGCTTTCTTTTGATTTCCATTTACATGGAATATCTTTTTCCATCCCCTCACTTTCAGTCTCTATGTGTCCCTACGTCTGAAGTAGGTCTCTTGTAGACAGAATAGATACGAGTCTTGTTTTTGTATCCATTGAGCCAGTCTGTGTCTTTTGGATGGAGCATTTAATCCATTTACATTTAAGGTAATTATCGATATATATGTTCCTATTACCATTTTCTTAGTTGTTTGGGGTTTGTTATTGTAGGTCTTTTCCGTCTCCTGTGTTTCCTGCCTAGAGAAGTTCCTTTAGCATTTGTTGTAAAGCTGGTTTGGTGGTGCTGAATTCTCTTAGCTTTTGCTTGTCTGTAAAGGTTTTAATTTCTCCATTGAATCTGAATGAGATCCTTGCTGGGTAGAGTTATCTTGGTTGTAAGTTTTTCCGTTTCTTCACTTTAAATATGTCTTGCCACTCCCTTCTGGCTTGCAGAGTTTCTGCTGAAAGATCAGCTGTTAACCTTATGGGGATTCCCTTGTATTTTATTTGTTGTTTTTCCCTTGCAGCTTTTAATACTTTTTCTTTGTATTTAATATTTGATAGTTTGATTAATATGTGTCTTGGTGTGTTTCTCCTTGGATTTGTCCTGTATGGGACTCTCTGTGCTTCCTGGACTTGATTGACTATTTCCTTTCCCATATTAGGGAAGTTTTCAACTATAATATCTTCAAATATTTTCTCAGTCCCTTTTTTTTTTTTTTTGTCTTCTTCTTCTGGGACCCCTATAATTCGAATGTTGGTGCAGTTAATGTTGTCACAGAGGTCTCTGAGAATGTCCTCAAGTCTTTTCATTCTTTTTTCTTTATTCTGCTCTGCAATAATTATTTCCACTATTTTATCTTCCAGGTCAGTTTCCATTTTTCTGCCTGTGTTATTCTGCTATTGATTCCTTCTAGGGAATTTTTAATTTCACTTATTGTGTTTTTCATCATTGTTTGTTTGCTCTGTAGTCTTCTAGGTCCTTGTTACATGTTTCTTGTATTTTCTGCATTGTATTTCCAAGATTTTGGATCATCTTTACTATCATTACTCTGAATTCTTTTTCAGGGAGATTGCCTATTTCCTCTTCATTTGTTTGGTGTGGTGGGTTTTTACCTTGCTCTTTCATGTGCTGTGTATTTCTCTGTCCTCTCATGTTAACTTACTGTGTTTGGGGTCTCCATTTCGCAGGCTGCAGTTTCATAGTTTCTATTGTTTTTGGTGTCTGCTCCCAGTGGGTATGGTTGGTTCAGTCTGTTGTGTAGGTTTCCCGCTGGAGGGGATTGGTGCCCTTGTTCTGGTGGATGAGGCTGGATCTTATCTTTCTGGTGGGCAGGACCACTTCCAGTGGTGTGTTTTGGGGTGTCTGTGAACTTATTATGCTTTTAGGCAGCCTCTCAGCTAATGGGTGGGGTTGTGTTCCTGTCATGCTAGTTGTTTGGCATACGGTGTCCAGCACTGTAGCTTGCTGGTCGTTGAGTGGAGCTGGGTTTTAGCATTGAGATGGAGATCTCTGGGAGAGCTTCTGCTGTTTGGTACTACATGGGACCGGGAGGTCTGTGGTGGACCAATGTCCTGAACTCAGCTCTCCCACCTCAGAGGCTCAGGCCTGACACCCGGCCACAGCACCAAGACACTGTCAGCCACATGGTTCAGAAGAAAAAGGAGAAGGAAGGGAGGAAGGGAGGGAGGGAGGGAGGGAGGAAGGGAGGGAGGAAGGAAGGAAGAGCAAGAAAGAAAAAATGAAAAAATAAGTAAATAGAATAAAGTTATTAAAATAGAAAAAACTATTAAAAATAAAAAAGTAATTTAAATAAAGAGAGAAAGAAAGAAGAGAGCAACCAAACCAAAAAACAAATCCATCAGTGATAACAAGCACTAAAAAGTATACTAAAAAAAAAAAAATGACGGAACCCTAGGACAAATGCAAAAGCGAAGCTATACAGACAAAATCACACAAGAAGCGTATACATACACACTCACAAAAAGTGAAAAAGAAAAATAAATGTATATATATATATATATAATAAAAAAAGGAATAGACCAACCAAATCAATAAACAAATCTACAAATGATAATAAGCTCTAAATACTCTACTAAGATAAACATGAAACCAGAAACAAATTACATGCAGAAATCAAACCCCAATTCTACTGTTGCTCCCAAAGTCCAGTGCCTCAATTTTGGGATGATTCGTTGTCTATTCAGGTATTCCACAGATGCAGAGTACATCAAGTTAATTGTGGAGATTTAATCTGCTGCTCCTGAGGCTGCTGGGTGAGATTTCCCTTTCGCGTCTTTGTTCGCTCAGCTCCTGGGGTTCAGCTTTAGATTTGGCCCCACCTCTGCTTGTAGGTCACCTGAGTGCATCTGTAACCCACCCAGACAGCACAGGATTAATGTAGCAGGTGTTTAGAGGGCTCTGGCTCACTCAGGCCGGGGGCAGGGTGGGGTATGGAATGTGGGGCGTGCCTGTGGCAGCAGAGGCCAACATGACCTTGCAACAGCCTGAGTCACACTGTGCGTTCTCCCCGGGAAGTTGTCCCTGGATCACGGGACCCTGGCAGTGGAGGGCTGCACAGGCTCCCAGGAGGGGAGGTGTGGAGAGTGACCTGTGCTCGCACACACGCTTCTTGGTGGCTTCAGCAGCAGCCTTAGCATTTCATGCCTGTCTGGTGTCTGCGCTGATAGCCACGGCTCGCGCCCATCTCTGGAGCTCGTTTAGGCAGTGCTCTGAATCCCCTCTCCTCGCACACTCCGAAACAATGGTCTCTTGCCTCTTAGGCAGGTCCAGGCTTTTTCCTGGGCTCCCTCCTGGGAGGGAGTCACCTCCCTAGCTGTGGTGCCTTACCCCCCTTTAGGCTGTGTTCATGCAGCCAACCCCAGTCGTCTCTGTGGGATGTGACCTCCGATGAAGCTGGAACCTCAGGTCCCATCCCCCACCAATCCCGGCTGGCGGGTGAGCAGAGACGCCTCTGGGACTGGTGAATCCTTGTCTGCATGGATCCTCTGTGTGGGAATCTCTCCACTTTGCCCTCTGCACCCCTGTTGCTGCTCTCTCCTCTGTGGCTCCGAAGCTCCCCCCACCACTGCCACCCTGTCTCCACCAGTGAAGAGGCTTCCTAGTTTGTGGAAACTTTTCCTCCTTCACAGCTCCCTCCCCGAGGAGCAGGTCCCATCCCTACTCTTTTGTCTCTGTTTTGTCTTTTTCTTTTGCCCTACCCAGTTATGTGGGGATTTTCTTGCCTTTTGGGAAGTCTGAGGTCTTCTGCCAGTGTTCAGTAGATGTTCTGTATGAGTTGTTCCACATGTAGATGTATTTCTGATGTATTTGTGGGGAGGAAGGTGATCTCCACGTCTTCCTCTTCCGCCATCTTGAAGGTCTCTCCTGATGCTTTATTCTATTAACCAATTTCCTTTTAAAAATTATTTCTATGGCTTGATCCTTCAGGAGTACCAATCATTGAATTCAGGAATACTGATAATAGTTTGTTTGTTTTTCTCTCCTCATTACTATTTTATATACCTCTGTTAGCCACTTGTATTAGGTCATTAAAATAAGGTAGGGTGAAATATCAAAGAAACCCAGACATGGAATTAATCAGATTGACAGAAATGTTCTCCTCCATGTGATCCAAGCTCCTTACATCTCATGGCTACTCATATGGGGAAAACTCATAGTGATCCACAGTCGATGAGATGTTATGGATCAGACCTAGAAGTGGCACACACTATTCTTGCTTACATCCCGTTTGAGGGCCCTAATTCATGTGAACACATCTAACTGCGTGGAAGACTTAGAGATATAGTCTAGCCTTAAGCCCAAAGGAGGGGTCAACAAGTTTTGGCTATTGAGCTGGCAGTCTCTGACAAGTCATATAGAATGTTCTTGTAATCTCTTCAGTACTCCAAGTTCTTTCAATTAGGACTTCCTTCCATCGTAATCTTCTTCACTTTAGACAGAGTCCCAATATCTTTCTGCACACAGATGGAACCTCATTTCAACATCTGGATTAAAAGGTTGTGACTCTGACTCAGGCGACCATGGCTGCCCTACTCAGGGCCAATTATTACATTTGTTTGATCAAGTTACCACAGAAAATTTTGCTTAGTCAGGGAAAGTACTCATTCAAAAATATTCAAAATAGGCTGTTAGGGGCAAGACT
Organism: Physeter macrocephalus; assembly: GCF_002837175.3. Taxonomy (NCBI): domain Eukaryota; kingdom Metazoa; phylum Chordata; class Mammalia; order Artiodactyla; family Physeteridae; genus Physeter; species Physeter macrocephalus. The sequence continues at coordinate 27,238,838 of NC_041224.1, read as the reverse complement.
TAGCTCTCTCTTTTATTGACCATCTTTATTCTTGACAATATTTGTAAGACACCAATATGACCATGGCCCCTTCAGGATCAGGACTATCTCCTTATCATCACCAGGATGCCTTGAATGTTGTAGTTGCTGTGTGTGATTCCGTAGAAAGAAACTTAGATTGGAAATTAGGAAAGCATGGAGCTGGTTTTAGATCTGCCACTTATTTGTCATGGAAACATAAAGAGTGATTGACCTTCTTAGCTTATATAAGCTGCCCTCATGGAAATCTTGCCCCTCTGGTTTCACAGAGTTAGGGTGCATGAGGTATGTGAATGTGCTTTGAAAACCATGGCTCAGGTGCCAAAGTGTAGCAATTCTTGTTATATTCACATCAGAAGATAAACCATATCCCTTTGTTGAGTTCCTAATTTGTTCAGGTTCTGTACAAGGCAAGATAGAGTGATAAACATGAATCAGGAGCCATAAGTTAAGTGTTCAAGATAAAAGAAACAGGCACAAAACTAGGATAAAAGATAAAAGATACCAGCTCAAAGAAAATATGAAAGCAATTGCAAAGAAAAACAGCTTGGCAGCGCTGAGAGGGTGCTAGAGATAATCTTTTGATCAGTGTGGTGTGGAATGAATTAGGAGAGCCTTGCTGATCACCTTTGCTGCAGTTGTGGTCCATGCCTTGAAGTAATCAGCGCTGCTGGGGCTGTCAGTTCCACATCAGATTCCCCGTGTGTATCCTGTGGGCTTCAAAAACTCAATAAGAGTTTCCTTAAAGGACCCAGGACCTGGGCCCTAAGTGAGAATCATGAGGGCAGGTATGAGGCCAACTTATTATTAATATGAAAACTATATTTTTTCCATAACTGAGAGTCCATAGATTTATAGCAAATCTTTCGAAACATCCATGGAGGTCCCATGACCTTGTGATACATGCAGTACAAATTGCTTGGCCTAAGAGTGAAGAGATGGTTCACACTGTCACCAGAACGTGCAATAATCTGCCTCATGAGCAAATCTGAAATCAAGATCACTGAAGTATCCAGGACGCACAAATAACTGTACAGGGTAAAAGGATGACCAGCTAAACCAGAGATTTATATGGGAGATTTTATAGATACCTGGACACTGTTGTACTGCATGAGTGATTGTACTATTATTATTGATGACTTATCATATTTGATAAGCTGAAAATAATCACAGATATTGGAAGAAAATGATATTGGCTAACATTTAATACTAATTCTGTATTGGTTAGGACTATGATAGCTGTTGGACCAGATAAACTAAAAAGTACCAATGCATTAACAAAACAGAGATTTAATTCCTACTTTTGTGAAGTCAGTTGGTAGCAGGATGAGGTGGGGTCTCTGCCCCATGAAGGTATGCAGGTACCCAGACTGTTGAAGCCTCCACCATTTTCAATACAAAGCTTCCAAGTTTACTCTGGGCATCAATATCAAACCAGCTACATAGAAAAAGGCTTATATGGGAAATTTTTAATGAGTTAGACCTGTAGGTACTGTCTGTCTCTTTCTGCCCATTCCATTAGTCATAACTTAGTCATATGGCCATACCAAGCTGTGAAGGATGCTTTGACATATAACAAATCCGTGTACCCAAAAGGAAAACTAAACAGTTTTAAAGATGAAATACTTAGGGTTTGTTGACATCGGAACTAACATTTGTATAGGTCTTGTACATATAGATCTCTTTCATCTTGGAGTCATTGGATTACAAATAAGTCAAAACCCTGTGAATTATTTTAGTCATCACCCTTATTTTTGGAAACAGAAACAGGGGTTCCGTGGTTATGCGAATTGCCCATGGTCACATACCTGATAATTTGAGGACCTAGTACTCAAATTCAAGTCTTTTAACTCCAAAGCCCACATTCTTTTTTCTTTTTTTTTTTTAACATCTTTATTGGAGTGTAATTGCTTTACAGTGGTGTGTTAGTTTCTCTTGTATAACAAAGTGAATCAGCTACATGCATAAGTATATCCCCATATCCCCTCCCTCCTGCATCTCCCTCCCACCCTCCTTATCCCACCTCTCTAGGTGGTCGCAAAGCACCGAGCTGATCTCTCTGCTATGCAGCTGCTTCCCACTAGCTATCTGTTTTACGTTTGGTAGTGTATATATGTCCATGCCACTCTCTCACTTCGTCCCAGGTTCCCCTTCCCTTACCCTGTGTCCTCAAGTCCATTCTCTACATCTGTGTTTTTATTCCTGTCCTGGCCCTAGGTTCATAGAACCATGTTTTTTTGTTTTTTTTTTTTTTAGATTCCATGTATATGTGTTAGTACATGGTATTTGTTTTTCTCTTTTTGACTTACTTCACTCTGTATGACAGTCTCTAGGTGCATCCACCTCACTACAAATAACTCAATTTCGTTTCTTTTTATGGCTGAGTAATATTCCATTGTATATGTGCCACATCTTCTTTATCCATTCATCTGTCGATGGACACTTAGGTTGCTTCCATATCCTGGCTATTGTAAATAGAGCTGCAATGAACATTATGGTACATGACTCTTTTTGAATTACGGTTTTCTCAGGCTATATGCCCAGTAGTGGGATTGCTGGGTCATACGGTAGTTCTATTTTTAGGTTTTGTAAGGAACCTCCATACTGTTCTCCATAGTGGCTGTATCAATTTACGTTCCCACCAAGAGTGCAAGAGGGTCCCCTTTTCTCCACACCCTCTCCAGGATTTATTGTTTGTAGATTTTTTGATGATGGCCATTCTGACTGGTGTGAAGTGATATCTCATTGTAGTTTTGATTTGCATTTCTCTAGTGATTAATGATGTTGAGCATTCTTTCATGTGTTTGTTGGCAATCTGTATATCTTCTTTGGAGAAATGTTTATTTAGGCCTGACGATTTTTGGATTGGGTTGTTTGTTTTGTTGATACTGAGCTGCATGAGCTGCTTGTAAATTCTGGACATTAATCCTTTGTCAGTTGCTTCATTTGCAAATATTTTCTCCCATTCTGAGTTTTCTCTTTTCGTCTTGTTTATGGTTTCCTTTGCTGTGCAAAAGCTTTTAAGTTTCATTAGGTCCCATTTGTTTATTTTTGTTTTTATTTCCATTTTTCTAGGAGGTGGGTCAAAAAGGATCTTGCTGTGATTTATGTCATAGAGTGTTCTGCCTATATTTTCCTCTAAGAGTTTGATGGTGTCTGGCCTTACATTTAGGTCTTTAATCCATTTTGAGTTGATCATAAGTGTGTGGGTTTATCTCTGGGCTTACTATCTTGTTCCATTGATCTGTGTTTCCGTTTTTGTGCTAGTATCATATTGTCTTGATTACTGTAGCTTTGTAGTATAGTCTGAAGTCATGGAGTCTGATTCCTCCAGCTCCGTTTTTTTCCCTCAAGACTGCTTTGGCTATTCGGGGTCTTTTGTGTCTCCATACAAATTTTAAGATGATTTGTTCTAGTTCCGTAAATAATGCCATTGTAGTATGATAGGGATTGCATTGAATATGTAGATTGCTTTGGGTAGTATAGTCATTTTCACAATGTTGATTCTTCCAATCCAAGAACATAGTATATCTCTCCATCTGTTTGTATCATCTTTAATTTCTTTCATCCGTGTCATAGCTTTCTACATACAGGTCTTTTGTCTCCTTATGTAGATTTATTCCTAGGTATTTTATTTTTTGTTGCAGTGGTAAATGGGAGTGTTTGCTTAATTTCTCTTTCAAATTATTCATCATTAGTGTATAGAGATCATCATTAGTGCAAGAGATTTCTGTGCATTAATTTTGTATCTTGCGACTCTACCAAATTCATTGATTAGCTCTAGTAGTTTTCTGGTAGCATCTTTGGGATTCTCTACGTATAGTATCATGTCATCTGCAAACAGTGACAGTTTTACTTCTTATTTTCCAATTTGTATTCCTTTTATTTCTTTTTCTTCTCTATTGCTGTGGCTGAAACTTCCAAAACTATGTTGAATAATAGTGGTGGGAGTGAGCAACCTTGTCTTATTCCTGGTCTTATTGCAAATGGTTTCAGTTTTTCACCATTGAGAACGATGTTGGCTGTGGGTTTGTCATATATGGCCTTTATTATGTTGAGGTAGGTTCCCTCTGTGCCTACTTTCTGCAGGGTTTTTATCATAAATGAGTGTTGAATTTTGTCGAAAGCTTTCTCTGCATCTATTGAAATGATCATATGTTTTTTCTCCTTCAGTTTGTTAATATGGTGTGTCACATTGATTGATTTGCATATATTGAAGAATCCTTGCATTCCTGTGATAAATCCCACTTGATCATGGTGTATGATCCTTTTAATGTGTTGTTGGATTCTGTTTGCTAGTATTTTGTCGAGGATTGTTGCATCTATTCATCAGTGATAGTGGTCTGTAGTTTTCTTTTTCTGTGACATGTTTGTCTGGTTTTGGTATCAAGGTGATGGTGGCCTCGTAGAATGAGTTTGGGAGTGTTCCTTCCTCTGCTGTATTTGGGAAGAGTTTGAGAAGGATAGTTGTTAGCTCTTCTCTAAATGTTTGATAGAATTCACTGGTGAAGCCATCTGGTCCTGGGCTTTTGTTTGCTGGAAGATTTTAAATCACAGTTTCAATTTCAATGCTTGTGATTGGTCTGTTTATATTTTCTCTTTCTCCTTGTTCGGTCTCAGAAGGTTGTGTTTTCTACGAATTTGTCCATTTCTTCCCGGTTGTCCATTTTATTGGCCTAAAGTTGCTTGTAGTAATCATTCATGATCCTTTGTGTTTGTGCAGCGTCAGTTGCTACTTCTCCGTTTTCATTTCTAATTCTGTTGATTTGTGTCTTCTCCCTTTTTTTTTTTTTTGATGAATCTGGCTAATGCTTTATCAATTTTGTTTATCTTCTTAAAGAACCAGCTTTCAGTTTTATTGATCTTTCCAATTGTTTCCCTCATTTTTTTTTCATTTATTTCTGACCGTATCTTATGATGTCTTTCATTTTGCTAACTTTGTGTTTTTTTGTTCTTCCTTCTCTAATTGCTTTAGGTGTAAGTTTAGGTTGTTTATTTGAGTTGTTTCTTGTTTCTTGAGGTAGGATTTTATTGCTATATACTTCCGTCTCAGAACTGCTCTTTCTGCATCCCATACGTTTGGGTCGTCATGTTTTCATTATCATTTGTTTCTAGGTATTTTTTGATTTGTTCAGTAATCTCTTGGTTATTTAGTAGTGTATTGTTTAGCCTCCATGTGTTTGTATTTTTTACAGTTTTTTTTTCCAGTAATTGATATCTACTCTCATAGCGTTGTGGTCAGAAAAGATACTTGATACAATTTCAGTTTTCTTAAGTTTACCAAGGCTTGATTTGTGACCCAAGATATGATCCGTCCTGGAGAATGTTCAATGAGCACTTGAGAAGAAAGTGTATTCTGTTCTTTTCATATGGAATGTCCTATAAGTATCAATTAAGTCCATCTTGTTTAATGTCATTTAAAGCTTGTGTTTCCTTATTTATTTTCGTTTTGGATGATCTGTCCATTGGTGAACGTGGGATGTTCATGTCCCCTACTATTATTGTGTTACTGTCGATTTCCCCTTTTGTGGCTGTTAGCCTTTGCCTTATGTATTGAGGTGCTCCTATTTTGCATGCATAAATATTTATAATTGTTATATCTTCTTCTTGCATTGATCCCTTGATCATTATGTAGTGTCCTTCTTTGTCTCTTGTAATAGTCTTTATTTAAGAGTCTGTTTTGTCTGATAGAATTGCTACTCCAGCTTTCTTTTGATTTCCTTTTTTCATGGAATATCTTGTTTATGTATCCATTCAGCCAGATTATGTCTTTTGGTTGGAGCATTTAATCCGTTTACATTTAAGATAATTATTGATATGTATGTTCCCATTACCATTTTCTTAATTGTTGTGGGTTTGTTTTTGTAGGTCTTTTCCTTCTTGTGTTTCTTGCTAGAGAAGTTCCTTTAGCACTTGTTGTAAAGCTGACTTGGTGGTGCTGAATTCTCTTAACTTTTGCTTGTCTGTAAGGTTTTAATTTCTCCATCAAATCTGAATGAGACCCTTGCTGGGTAGGGTAATCTTGGTTGTAGGTTTTTCCTTTTCATCACTTCAATATATCCTGCCCCTCCCTTCTGGCTTGCAGAGTTTCTGCTGAAAGATCAGCTGTTAACCTTATGGGGATTCCCTTGTTTGTTATTTGTTGCTTTTCCCTTGCTGCTTTTAATATTTTTTCTTTGTATTTAATTGTTGATTGTTTGATTAATATGTGTCTCAGTGTGTTCCTCTTTGGCTTTATCCTGTATGGTACTCTCTGTGCTTCCTGGACTTGATTGACTATTTCCTTTCCCATGTTAGGGAAGTTTTCAACTATAATCTCTTCAAATATTTTCTCAGACCCTTTCTTATTCTCTTCTTCTTTTGGAACCCCTATAATTTGAATGTTTGTGCGTTTAATGTTGTCTCAGAGGTCTCTGAGACTGTCCTCAATTCTTTTCATTCCCCAAGCCCACTTTCTTTAAACTGCCCCCTGCACTGCCCCTTGCCACATGCGTTAGTGGGAAAGAGAGGAAAAACCCAGGAATTAATGGATCTTGCCTTAAAAGTGCTTACAAGAATGCACATAATTACAGAGCAATATTTAGAGAAATACCACTTTATATATGTAGTGACCAAAAGCACTGAGATGCAGTAGGATAATTCATCTAATGCTTCCACTCACATAATATTTATTCTGAAACCCGGATGTTTGTCTAGGTTTTCAATAAGGTTTCTTGGAAATAGATAATGTTCTAAACATAGATCTGGAAGCTGTTTCTTTTCCTAGTCCTGGAAACGGTTTCACCCAATGCTGTTCCATTTCAGGGATCTTGTAAATCCTCAAGTAGTGATTCATGGAGCATGCTAAAAGGAGAGTAGTTCTGGAGGAAAAACAGACAAGCAAGAATCTAGAGTAAAATCCCCAAAAAGAAACCAAAAAACTTTATGAGAAAAAAATAGGTTTATTAGTTTTATATTCAGCTAACATATATTGAATACCTAATAGAAACTCAACACTTCAGATCATTTTACCATATTATTTTGTTTGTGCAAATGAATTTATGAGGAAGCAAAATAGGATTTGTATTGTCTGGAGATATAAATTATGTATGTTTTCTTTGGATCTCTTTATTATGGGTAAATGCTATTTGCCTTTAGTATTTTTTTGCTAGTGATTGCAAATTTTCCAAAAGTTGGCTTTATTTTTTAAGTAAAACCACAGATCATGGAGCAGGAGGAGATATCAAAAGCACATCTGGTTTCCCTGTCTAACTTCAGGAAACAAGTGTTGTTTCCTTACTCATTGGCTGTGTAACCATGAGCAAGTCACATTTCTGAGCCTCAGGAGTTTCATATGAAAAATGATAGTACTAACATGCCTTCCCTATCTCCAGTGCTGATTAGCTGGAAGCATCAAATGTTCACTGTGTTTTCTAAACTATAGAGCACTATGTAGATATCAGGTGGTGCTTGGTCACCATGGAACAGAGGAGACAGCCAAGGGTCAGAGTGACACCAGGACCTTCTAGGTGTCACTCAAGTAGAAGGTTGTGAAAACCTCGACTCATTACTTCCAGGACCACCTTTTTTTGACCTGAACCTTAATTGCTTTAATTTCAAAGGACTTGAACAGAATTTGCCGTTTCTTTTGATCTTTCCCAAGATTAAAGTGGATAAAATATCAACCCAGAATCATTTTGTTCACTGGGTAAAGGAAGCAGCAGCAACAGCCTCCCCTATTAGAGTGAGTGGCTGGCCCCATGAACCGTTGTTCATGCATTTAAATCACAAAAATTTCAAGGGGCCCTAAATTAGTTCTATTTAGTAAGTGCCTCCTGAACAGAACACACACACACAGACACACACACACACACACACAAACTCACTATTCAGGAAATTGAAACCCTTATGTCTTTTCGCATGGACTGGTAAAATGGCACCAATTTGTGCAAGGGGCAAATTCTAGGGTCTCAAATGATATGATTTTTGTCCTGTGATAGAATAAACATTAACTCCTCCTTATAATCTCACTGCAATTAGTGTCAGGAATCCATAAATGAGGGTCACCTCTGGGAATTCATTTTATATTCTGGTAAGAATTTGCCAGTACCAATTTGGAACACAGTTTTGGCTGAACAGACACTCAAGGCAGGCCTTTTAAATAAATGGGAGGAAAATAGCGTTGCTAAGTGTGCCCAGAATCATTGTGGCATTAGGGGCACTTTGATCAATTGAAATAACAAAGTAATTAACACCTGCTGTGCTTTCCAGCAGGGAATGAGGTAAATTGCATTCTCTTGGAAGCCTCTGCCTTCCACAAGTGCTGTGTTGAAGGAGAGTCAACAGGAATATCGATGTGCTTGCATGAAGATCTCTTAGACAAAGAAGAGGCCTGCAGAAATTGTCTACAAATTTAAATAAGCATGTATGTCTCTTCTTGCAATCTTCCAAGAGGATTTTGGTCTCCAAGGATGACATTTAAAGGCAAGGCCAAATAATACTTAGCTCTGCTAGGCAACATCTCTTCTCTTAGATGTAGGATTTCCATCACTTTCAAAAAGAAAGAAAAGGACCTTATGCATCAGTCAGCAGTCCTCCTCAAAAACCTGATGTTATAGAATTAGTTGTATCTGTCCCTCAAATTCATATGTTGACGTCCTAACAACCCCTCCCCCGTATCTCCAAATGTGACTGTATTTGGAGAAAGGGAGCTTAGAGATAATTAAAATGAGGATATTAGGATGGGCACTAATCCAATATGACTGGTGTCCTCATAAGAAGATAAAATTAGGACACAGACATACACAGAGAAAAGGCCATGTGAAGACACAGAGAGAAGATGGCTGTCTACAAGCCAAGGAGAGAGGTCTCAGAAGAAACCAACCCTGCTGATACCTTTATATTGGACTTCCATCCTCCATAACTGTGAGTGTTAAAAAACAAAAATCAACCAAGTAAATTTGATGATCTAATTGTCTTTATTTGATGATTCATGAATTGGATAGCATCCCAGCACAAGTAGAGAAATACTCTGAGGAACTGTACAAAGTGGAAGGTTTTTATAGGCAGAGGGAGAATGGGGCAAGGGAATTATCAGCAAAAGAAAGAATTATTTCAGGCCAGCTCGTCTTTTGGGGGAAAGGAAATGGCAGGCGTCTTATTATGTGGATTACTTCACTGGTGCTCATCAGGAAATTTCATATAGTTTGCTTAAATGTCACGTTCCTGGGAGAGGTTGAAACTGCAATGAAATCTTGGTTTGCTCTCCTGGAAGCAAATGACTCCATTTTGGGCTTCTTGATTCTTTTTTTTTTAGTATGAGAAAATGAATTTCTATTGTTTAGGCCACTCAGTTTGTGGTACTTTGTTATGGCAGCCCTAGTAAACTAATATATCTGTATTCCCAAGAAGAACACTAAGTTAGGTTCCTGCGCCCAATTCCAATGCATGGGTGTGTTTGTGTGTGTGTGTGTGTGTGTGTGTGTGTGTGTGTGTGGAGACTTTTCCTCACCAACAAGCAATTCTCAGACACCTGGAGATGGCATCAGATTCCACAGCTAAAGGGCTCAGTCCCACGAGACTGCACTCTACTTCAGATGCCAGACCCAAGTCCAGGTTGTGTCCTGTACCAGAACAAACTTTTTGGCCAACCCAAAACATATATATATTGGGTTGGCCCAAAAGTTCGTTGGTGTTTTTCCATAACATCTTACGGAAAAACCCAAATGAATTTTTCGCCACCCCAGTATTTCCTATAAATCACAAAGTCTATATACTATATCTGAACCCACCCTTTTGTTCTTTTGATCGAAATTATTGGCATTATTTGAAAGACAACTTTGTGTTAGGCATGCAGGTATGGTGAAAAGATGGTGCCCTGCTACCAGGATGTAAGCAGGTTACTAGAATCTGGCATCTCTCTCATAAAGAGGAAAAATAAATGAATTAAATAAATATATTTAAAAGCTCATGAGATAGCCTCATCCACCAAAGGACAGACAGCAGAAGCAAGAAGAACTACAATCCTGCAGCCTTCAGAATGAAAACCACAATCACAGAAGGATAGACAAAATGAAAAGACAGGGGACTATGTCCCAGAGGAAGGAACAAGATAAAACCCCAGAAAAACAACTAAATGAAGTGGATATAGGCAACCTTCCAGAAAAAGAATTCAGAATAATGATAGTGAAGATGTTCCAGGACCCTGGAAAAAGAATGCAGGCAAGGATGGAGAATATGCAAAAAATGTTTAACAAAGACTTAGAAGAATTAAGGAACAAACAAACAGAGATGAACAATACAGTAACTGAAATGGAAAATACACTAGAAGGAATCAATAGCAGAATAACTGAGGCATAAGAACGGATAAGTGACCTGGAAGACAGAATGGTGGAAATCACTGCCATGGAACAGAATAAAGAAAAAAGAATGCAAAGAAATGAAGACAGCCTAAGAGACCTCTGGGACAACATTAAATACACCAACATTCGCATTGTAAGGGTCCCAGAAGGAGCAGAGAGAGAGAGAAAGGACCCGAGAAACTATTTGAAGAGATTATAGCCGAAAACTTCCCTAACATGGGAAAGGAAATAGCGACCCAAGTCCAGGAAGTGGAGAGACTCCCAGGCAGGATAAACCCAAGGAGAAACACACTGAGACATGTAGTAATCAAATTGACAAAAATTAACAACAAAGAAAACTTATTAAAAGCAACAAGGGAAAAATGACAAATAAAATACAAGGGAACTCCCGTAAGGTTAACAGCTGATTTCTCAGCAGAAACTCTGCAAGCCGGAAGGGAGTGGCACAATATATGTAAAGTGATGAAAGGGAAGAACCTACAACCAAGAATACTCTACCCAGCAAGGATCTCATTCAGATTTGGAAAGCTGGAGCAGCAATACTCATATCAGATAAAATAGACTTTAAAATAAAGAATGTTACAAGAGACAAGGAAGGACATTACATAGTGATCAAGGGATCAATCCAAGAAGAAGGTATAACAATTATGGATTTATATGTACCCAACCTAGGAGCACCTCAATACATAAGGCAAATGCTAACAGCTTTAAAAGAGGAAATCAACAGTAACACAAGGAGTTTAGCACCTCACTTACACCAATGGACAGATTATCCAGACAGAAAATTAATAAGGAAAGCTTAAATGATAAGCTTTAAATGACACAAGAGACCAGGTAGATTTAATTGATATTTATAGGGCATTCCATCTGAAAACAATAGATTACACTTTCTTCTCAAGTGCACATGGAACATTCTCCAGGATAGATCACATCTGGGTCACAAATCAAGACTCAAAGAATTTAAGAAAATTGAAAGTGTATCCAGCTTCTTTTCTGACCACAATGCTATGAGATTAGAAATAAATTGCAGGGGAAAAAAAGTAAAAAGCAAAAAGACATGGAAGCTAAGCAATACACTACTAAATAACCAGGAGATCACTGAAGAAATCAAAGAGGAAATCAAAAATACCTAGAGACAAATGACAACAAAAACACAACAATCCAAAACCTGTGGGATACAGCAAAAGCAGTTCTGAGAAGGAAGTTTATAGCAATACAGTCCTACCTCAAGAAACAAGAAAAATCTCAAGTAAACAATCTAACCTTACACCTAAAGGAACTAGAGAAAGAAGAACAAAGAAAACACAAACTGAGTAGAAGGAAAGAAATCATAAAGATCAGAGCAGAAATAAATGAAATAGAAACAAAGAAAATAATAGCAAAGATCAATAAAACTAAAAGCCGGTTCTTTGAGAAGATAAACAAAATTGATAAAACTTTAGCCAGACTCATCAAGAAAAAGAAGGAGAGGACTCAGATCAATAAAATTAGAAATGAAAAAGAAGTTAGAATGGACACCACAGAAATGCAAAGCATCATAAGAGACTATTACAAGAAACTCTATGCCAATAAAATGGACAAACTTGAAGAAATGGACAAATTCGTAGAAATGTATAACTTTCCAAGACTGAACCAGGAGGAAATAGAAAATATGAACAGACCAATCACAGTAATGAAATTGAAACTGTGATTAAAAATCTTCCAACAAAGAAAAGTCCAAGACCAGATGGCTTCACAGTTGAATTCTATGAAACATTTAGAGAAGAGCTAACACCCATCCTTCCCAAACTCTTTCAAAAACTGCAGAGGAAGGAACAATCCCAAACTCATTCTATGAGGCCACCATCACCCTGATACCAAAATCATAAAAAGATACTACAAAAAAAGAGAATTACAGACCAACATCACAGATGAATATAGATGCAAAAAATCCTCAACAAAATACTAGCAAACAAAATCCAACAACACATTAAAAGGATCATACACCATGATCAAGTGGGATTTATCCCAGGGATGCAAGAATTCTTCATTATATGCAAATCAATCACTGTGATACACCATATTAACAAATGGAAGAATAAAAACCATATGATCATCTCAATAGATGCAGAAAAAGCTTTTGACAAAAGTCAACACTCATTTATAATAAAAACTCGCCAGAAAGTGGGCAAAGTGGGAAACTGCCTCAACATAATAAAGGCCATATACGACAACCCCCAGCAAACATCATTCTCAATATGAAAAACTGAAAGCATTTCCTTTAAGATCAGGAACAAGATAAGGATGTCCACTCTTGGCACTATTATTCAACATAGTTTTGGAAGTCCTAGCCACAGCAGTTGGAGAAGAAAAATAAATAAAAGGAATACAAATTGGAAAAGAAGTAAAAGTGTCACTGTTCTCAGATGACATGATACTATACATAGAAAATCCGGAAGATGCCACCAGAAAACTACTAGTGCTAAGCAATGAATTTGGTAAAGTTGCAGAATACAAAATTAATGCACAGGAATCTCTTGCATTCCTATACACTAATGTTGAAAAATCTGAAGGAGAAATTAAGGAAACAATCCCATTCACCACTGCAACAAAAAGAATAAAATACCTAAGAATAAACCTACCTAAGGAAGCAAAAGACCTGTACTCAGAAAACTAAGACACTGATGAAAAAAATCAAAGATGACACAAAGAGATGGAGAGATATACCAGATTCTTGGATTAGAAGAATCAATATTGTGAAAATGCCTAAAATAACCAAAGCAATCTACAGATTCAGTGCAGTCCCTATCAAATTATCATGGCATTTTTTACAGAAGTAGAACAAAAAAAATCTTAAAATGCATATGGAGATACAAAAGACCCCAAATAGCAAAAGCAATCTTGAGGGAAAAAAATGGAGCTGAAGGGGCTTCCCTGGTGGCGCAGTGGTTGAGAGTCTGCCTGCCGATGCAGGGGACACGGGTTCGTGCCCCGGTCCGGGAAGATCCCACATGCTGCGGAGCGGCTAGGCCTGTGAGCCATGGCCGCTGAGCCTGCGCGTCTGGAGCCTGTGCTCCGCAACGGGATAGGCCACAGCAGTGAGAGGCCCGTGTACCGCAAAAAAAAAAAAAAAAAAAAAAATGTAGCTGAAGGAATCAGGCTCCCTGACTTCAGACTATACTACAAAGCTACAGTAACCAAGACAATATGGTACTGGACAAAAAACAGAATATAGATCAATGGAACAGGATAGAAAGTCCAGAGAAAAACCCACGCACCTATGGTCAACTAATCTATGACAAAGGAGGCAAGGATATACAATGGAGAAAAGACAGCCTCTTCAATAAAGGGTGCTGGGAATACTGGACAGCTACATGTCAAAGAAAGAAATTAGAACACTTCCTAACACCATACACAAAAATAAACTCAAAATGGATTAAAGACCTAAATGTAAGACCGGACACTATAAGACTCTTAGAGGAAAACATAGGCAGAACATTCTTTGGCGTAAATCACCGCAAGATCTTTTTTGACCCACCTCCTAGAGTAATGGAAATAAAAACAAAAATAAACGAATGGGACCTAATGAAGCTTAAAAGCTTTTGCACAGCAAAAGAAACTATAAAGAAGACGAAAAGACAACCCTTGGAATGGGAGAAAATATTGCAGAGCAATGAATTCATTTAGTATAAGTAAATATTATAAATGTAAGTTTATCCTATGCATAAATGCCCTTAAAAGAAAAGAATGGGTGAAAATATTTGCAAATGAATCAACAAAGGATTAATCTCCAAAATATATAAACAGCTCCTGCAGCTCAATATTAAAGAAACAAACAACCCAATCAAAAAATGGGCAGAAGACTTAAATAGACACTTCTGCAAAGAAGACACACAGATGGCCAAGAGGCACATGAAAAGCTGCTCAACATCACTAATTATCAGACAAATGCAAATCAAAACTACAGTGAGGTATCATCTCACACTGGTTAGAATGGGCATCATCAGAAGATCTACAAACAACAAATGCTGGACAGGGTGTGGAGAAAAGGGAATCCTCTTGCACTGCTGGTAGGGATGTAAATTGATACAGCCCCTATGGAGAACAGTCTGGAGGCTCCTTAAAAACTAATGATAGAATTACCATATGACCCAGCAATCCCTCTACTGGGCATATACCCAGAGAAAACCATAATTCAAAAAGGCACATGCTCCCCAATGGGCACTGCAGCACTATTTACAATAGCCAGATTATGTAAGCAACCTAAATGTCCATCAACAGATGAATGGATAAAGAAGATGTGGTACATATATACAATGGAATGATACTCAGCCATATAAAGGAATGAAATTGGGTCATTTGTAGAGGTGTGGATGGACCTCCTGTCATACAGACTGAAGTAAGTCAGTAAGAGAAAAACAAATATCGTATATTAACGCATATATGTGGAATCTAGAAAAATGGTACAGATGAACCAGTTTGCAAGGCAGAAATAGAGACATAGATGTAGAGAACAAATGTATGGACACCAAGCGGGGAAAGCAGAGGGCGGGGGGTTGGTGGGATGAACTAGAAGACTGGGATTGACATATATACACTAATATGTATAAAATATATGACTAATAAGAACCTGCTGTATAGCACAGGGAGCTCCACTTTGCTGTACAGTAGAAACTAACACAACATTGTAAAACAACTCTACCCCAATAATAATAATTTTTAAAAGTCTATAAAAAAAATTAAAAGCTCATTATTCCAAAATTCATCATAGAAATTATGGAATAGAAAGGGAAATGAAACAGAATATGAAAGTATCAATTTAATAAACAAAGATTGGATTTAGCCTGTGGTTGAAAAAAACAACCCTTCAATTCAGGAATGCTGAGGTTTTATATAGTGTTACATAATTGCTATGTCATAGATAAATTCTTTGGGCTTCAATTTCCTTTTATATCCTTTAAACTGTGATAGTATCCTACTCCTGGCTATATTTTTCACAAATGAATATCATGTTTTAAATATTAGTTTTCAGTTTGAACCCTCTTCTACTACTGCTTACTTGCTAGTCTACTTGGATGAGTGTATTTTCCTGCTACTTGTAAAAATACATTTTCATTGAAGAAGAGTTAAAGACACTTAAAAAGGAGAAAAAGAAAAGTCATCTGTACTGTCACTTCTGGGAAAAAATGACAGTATTCATTTCAGGCTGTTTTCTATGTTTAAGTATAGGTACATATTTCTGTTTTTTTATCCCATATTGGTAGCACAATTATTTTATAACAATGACTTTTAACTTGATTTTCACTTGAGTATTACATTACCCCTATTCTCAATATGGTGAATTTGTTCTGCTCACCAAATATTTCTGTTTCTTCTAATTTCAAATACATGGTGGAATTCCTGAACTCCTAGGGTTTGGTGGGGCCATAAGTTCCTTTTGGTCAGTGAAGAGTAAGTGGAAGCAACCTGTGTTACTTCTGGCAAAGAGCATTTAATTTCCAGAATATAACCCACCAAAGCTCTTTTCCTTTCTGCCATGGACCTAAGGGTCAAGATATTTCCTGTTCTGCTAGCCAGTGTACTAGATTTTTATTCCATTGTATGTAACAAATTATCAAAAACTTGGTGGCTTTAAAAAACACAAATTTATTCCCTTACAATTCTGGAGGCCAGAAGTCCAAAATAAGTATGATAGGACAAAAATCAAGATGTTTGCAGGGTCATGATCCCTCTGGAGATCATAGGGGAGAATTCATTTCCTTCCCTTTTCCAGCCTCAGTAATTGCATTCCTTGACTCATGGCCCCTTCCATCTTCAAGGCCATCAGCCAAGCACCTTCTCTCTCCAGCTCTGCTTCCCGCTGCTTCTGTCACATGGCCTTCTTCTCTTCTGCCTGTAGTCAAATATTCCTTCACTCCCTGTTATAAGGATATTCGTGATTACATTTAAGGCCCACCTGGATTATCCAAGGATAATCTGCCTAGTTCAACGTCCTTAACTTAATCACATCTACAAAGCTTTTCCACATATGGTAACATTCACAGATTCCAGATATTTAGATCTGGGTATTGTTGGGGGTCATTATTCAGCCTACCCCAGGCTGTATCCCACAAGGAGGAAAAGTGGAACAGAACAGCCTACTGTGGACGTGTGATGTGGGCAATATACAAAGCTATATTTCTATAAACCATAAGGATTTGAGAGTTTGTTCTTGTTATCATGGCAAAACTTAGAACATACTGACTGGGAATGGTATAATTTAATATTCTTTGACAATATTACTTTTAATGGCTGAATCTTTTAAAAAGCCTATCGTACAACTATATCATAGTTAATTTAATGTCTCCTATTAGAATTTAAATTATGTATAATGTTTCAATGAATATCCTAGTAGATAAACCATTATGCACATCTCTGATTACCCTCTTAGAGAAAAGTTCTAGATAATGAACTCCTGGATCAAAAGGTATATTTACTCCTAAGGATGTTTCATCTATGGGTAAAGAAATGTTATGCCTATTGACACCTCAACAGTAGCATTTCAGCAAAACCATTGTTTTCATCCTCTTTCACAGAAGGTTTTTGAAAAAGACATAACAAATAACCTGTAAGCGTTTTAACTAGTTCAGTAAGATAAACTTAGGAAATTAAAATGATCAATCCTTTGTGAAGTTTCCCAGTTCTCTTGTGGACTAGACTAAATTACTCAGAGGGTGTATTTCGTGGTTCTGTTCCTAAAGAGACCTCCTCTGTTATGTTTCCTGTATATTGAACTGTAAAGAGCATTAGGATGAAGTGGGATGAAGAGAGGATAAATGTAAAAAAAGAAATTAGTGGTCGTATACCCTTACTCAGGTGGAGACTCTGATTGAAAGGGAAAGCAGAGGGAACTAACATGTACCCATCACTTTTTATGGAGACGGTGCTGCGTTGCAAACTGTCATCTTATTTTCAGTGGCTTCTCTTCTTTCCCCACCCCTTTGTCATTCTTGAATGCCATCCACTTTTGTTTGCGGGACTGGTTCTCTGACAGGAGGGAGAGAACTCTGTTGGGCCAATGGAGTGGTGACTTTCCCACCACCCCATACATCATCAGGGTGGAGCTGACAAGGCACAGCAATTCAGCCTCCATCCCAGCAGGAACTAGGCATATCATCTGCCCAAACACCTGATCTCCACTTGCCAGGGCTGAGAAAATCCAAGAGCCCTAGGAAGGCAGATGTCGAAAGGACACACTGCCAGGTGGAGATGGCAATAATTTTTTCATAAATTGACTACTTCTGTTTTCCTGCCTCATCCCCATCACACTTTCCAGTACTATTTAGTCATTTCAGCCTTAGTCTGTTGTATCACCTGCCCCCTTTGTCAGACCTGGTGAGGCATTTGGCAGGGATGGCAGTGGCCATCTGTGCGGTTAGAATGAGGCTCTTTTTCATCCCTTACCTGTCTCTGCCATTCCAAAGATTCTTGGCTTAAGGGAGTCAGGTGCCTCACTTTTCTGGGCTTGTTGCCACCAACTGGTTGGGTTTCAAATCTTGGGCTGGCTTTTCAGGTAGGAGAATCTATAGGGGATTATGTTTCCTTGGCAATTTCCTTTCCATTCCCAGAGTACTGAAATTTACTTGGTTGTCTCCATCAGCTTGCTCTATTAAACCCTCCACTTTAAGAGATTTACTCTTATTCTAAAAGTCTGGTCAGCCAAGGCCAATGAGAGTCTATATAACCTGAACAATAGGAAGTGATGAATGGGCTGCTCTCCATTTCTTGGGAAAAAAATGTAAATCTAGGCTGAGGAGTGAATTAAGATCATTGCACAGGGTTTACCAGTTTTAAAAATACTATTAACAGATGCTCAGGCCTGTAGAAATAGCCTCAATTAAGTATGCGCCATTCATACTGTTTTAGGTTTTCTTACGTCCCATATGCTTTCATTTTAAGTAAAAAGCAAGCTTGGAAAACCAAAGTCCTTCACTTTTGGACCAAATATAGGAGAGCCTGTTTTATAAAAAATTACCACCTGGGAAAAATGATCTTCATATAACCCACACACTACATGAGTTCAGCAGGTTTCTACCCTGGTTCAATTTTCTCTTTGATAATATTGGCAAAGGTCAGTGCAATTCGTGGTTAAATTGGAATATTTTAAAACCTGAAAACTATTTGGTGGAGTGGAAGCACAACATGAAAGCAACTTTTGTTGGACAAAGCACAATAACCCAGGTTGGAAAACTGGGTTCATGACGTGTCTCTATTCATGGGTGATCTTAACAAATTACTCAAAAATTTTTGTCCCTTTCTTTGTGTATACCTAAACCAGGGGAAAAGACTGTTTCTCTCCTCCCTAGCTCATAGCAATATCATAAGCATTAAAGTAATTACTGGTTATGAAGACCTTAGAAATATTGCATTATCATAAAAATGAAAAGAAAATGTATTAGACTATAATAAATCCTCATTCATCTAGACACTTTTAATTTAGAATTTGATGCAATATAGAAAGACACACTTCTGAAATTTGCATTTGTATTATATGAAAAGAAATAGTTTGCTAAGCAAATTGAAAGTGTGAACAGAATTATTAGAGTACAACTAAGAAATACATGTAATTAAAAGCTCTTGAGTAATTATTTAAAAATAAAGGAAGATGATCTCCAAATTAACTATCTATTGGTACTACTGTACCTTTAAAAAGATAATTATTTATATTAAATAAATTAATAAGATAACATCTTAGTCCCAGATATTTATTAGTTTTCTCCACTTTCCCCATCTCCACTTTAGAACTTAGCTATAATATGACCCCAAAATTATGTTTTCGCTTTCATTAAAGAGTAGAGAAATCAGGGAGTTCCCTGGTGGTCCAGTGCTTAGGACTTCATGCTTCCACTGCAAGGGGCCTGGGTTCAATTCCTGGTCAGGGAACTAAGATCCTGCAAGATGCATGGTGCAGCCAAAAAAAAAAAAAGTGTAGCGAAATCATGGCTCACATTGTAGTGAAGGAGGGCTACCTGTAAACGTGCAATAAATATGGTTACAGAACAATGTGTTATGATAATAGGAAAAAGGGAGCATTTAATTCTCACTAATAAGATTTAAGTTGGATTTTAGAAATGAGTTGAATTTCAGTCACATAGATGAGAAAAAGAGCATTCTGAGGGAACAGTATAAAAAGCACGCAGGTACATGATATATTTAGAAACTGCCAAATTGTTCACCATCGTTGGATAACGAAATACACAAAAGTAAATCATCAGAGGAAACATTGAAAACTTCAACATGTGACATGAACCTAGTTTGGGTGCCATGCTCTTAACTTTAGAATTCATTCTGAAGAAAATGAGAGCATCTGGGTATATTTTAGAAAGGATATGATATAATGAGATATGTGATTTTGAAAGAGCTTCAGGGTGAGACTTCAGAATGGCCTTAAACCTGGAGAAGATTTTGGGGTTAGTGTCAAGGATGGGGAATCAACAAAGATATCTATCGCAGACTTTGCTTGGTCAAGTTGAATGCTCTGCTTTTGGGGCTACATCCGAGAAGCCCTATGATAAAGCCATCCATCAAAACAACAATATCCAAATTTCTTGTTTCCTATGTTGAGACACTGAGAAATAGTTGAGAACTTTCCTGTGTAAATATAAAAGCTGCTAAAAATATAACTTATGGTCATTAAACTGAAGAATATTGTTTAAGTCCCAAAAGGGTGTAAAATCAGAAGAAAAGAGGTTCGAGGGCAAACCCAAAAAAGCTTGTAGCAAATGGAAGGTAAAGAAAAGTCGGTGAAGGAACCCAAGAACAATCTCCGGAGGGAAATTAAAAGCACAAAGTGTATGGAGTGTTACTGAAACCAAAGAAAACGATAACTCAGGAAAAAGCAGCATTTTCAGAACTTTCAGATGCCAGAGATGAGGGTTAAGCCATTGGTATTTGATAAATATAAAGACATTCATGACCTTTGAAAGCACAATTTCAAAGGAGAGAATGAAAAGATAAAATAGACAACAGGGAGCAGAGAAATCAGGAAATAGTTGAATGATAAGCACCACAGAGAACAGGCATTTTCCTCTTAAAAATAAATGCAGAGAATGGAGGACATTTATAGGTGATAAAGAAAAAATTAATGGAGAAGGTAAGAATAAAGATTGAAGAGATCAAAGAGACGGTTCATGTAGATAAGTCCTATGGAATGTAGGAGTAGGTGGGGGTTTTTTTTGTTTTTTTTTTTTTTTTTTTTTTTCGGGACGCGGGCCTCTCACTGTTGTGGCCTCTCCCGTTGCGGAGCACAGGCTCCGGACGCGCAGGCTCAGCGGCTATGGCT
>NC_041224.1:27195080-27218078 GCF_002837175.3 Physeter macrocephalus | reverse complement strand
CCAGGGCACGAACCCATGTCCCCTGCATCGGCAGGCAGATTCTCAACCACTGCGCCACCAGGGAGGCCCGGGAGTAGGTGGTTTTTAAAGTTCAGGCGCAGGTGTAAATCTTGGAAAGAAAAATGGCTTCAGATTTCTTGGTGATGAGAAAAAAGACATTGTTACCGAAGCTATGGAGTTTTGAAGTAATAACAAAAGAAATCGGAGGAATTCACGTCAGTTGTACTTGCTTTTGTCCGTTGAAATCAAAGCTCAGTCACTGCAAAAGAGTGAGAGTGGGGTGGTTTGGGCATGCAAGGAAGATTAGAAAGTATTCAACAGTGGAATTGGCTAGGGAATCAACCAGAGATGGAAAGAAATATTGGCTAGGAGCGTCTTCAGCAAAGCTGATGCTGACTTACATGGGTTTATTGTGTTTCATTATACATACGGCTCTTTTCATAAAAGTAAGACATGTTCAACATGAAAGTGTAGAAAAGATTATAATACTAAAAATAAGTGATCTCATATCTTACTGTATCTTTTTATCTATCAATTTATATATGTGAATGTGTGTGTGTGTGTGTGTGTGTGTGTGGCTGTGTATGGTAAGGCTCATAGCAGGAAAAAGATGGAACACTATTCAGATGTGGTAATTGAGAATTTAATAAAACTTAATTTACTGAACTTCCCTGGTGGTCCAGCAATTAAGACTCCACGCTTCCAATGCAGGGGGCCCAGGTTTGATCCCTGGTCAGGGAACTGGATCCCACATGCATGCTGCAACTAAAAGATCCCGCATGCCACAACTAAGACCCAGTGCAGCCAAATTAATAAAGAAATATTAAAAAAAAAAAAAACTTCATTTACAAAGATGGTTGGATAAAGAGAAATAAATAAAAATTGATGAATTGATGAAGTATCCTAGGGATGA
The DNA here is from genome assembly GCF_002837175.3 of Physeter macrocephalus. NCBI lineage: Eukaryota > Metazoa > Chordata > Mammalia > Artiodactyla > Physeteridae > Physeter > Physeter macrocephalus. The sequence continues at coordinate 27,217,165 of NC_041224.1, read as the reverse complement.
AGTATTCTAGAGCTAACCATGGGTTAAGGGGGCGGCTGGGGGTGGGTAGGACAGCCGAGAGGGTGAGAAGAGAGAGATTAGTGAAATGTAGTGACCTCCGTAGCTCTAGAGAGGACCATCGAACAGGAGTTCTGGTCCTTGGAGACAGTGAGACTGGGTGATCAAATCCACAGAAGCCAGTCTCTAGCAGGGCAGACATGGGTAGAGTGGATGTGGAGGGGTCAATAGACGATAACAAATGCAATATGTTTGTGATATTGGGTTTCGTTTCTGGAACAGAGCTCCTAAAACTCTTTGAATTTCTTAAGTGATAAGAATGATAAAGGGGTCTTTTGTTATGTTAATGAAGTGACTTTTGGACCTTGCTAAGGATGGGGACTGGATGCCAGTGTTACCCAAGCAAACTTGGGTCCTCTCACCAACCCGCAATAAACCCGATCTACTGACACCGCCGGATTGTGGTGAAGGAAAGTGCAGTGTTTATTGCAAGGTGCCAGACAAGGAGTCTGGGACAGCTAGTCCTCAAAAAAGCCCAAGCTCCCAAATGGGTTTCAGCAAAGCATTTTTAAAGGCCAGGAGAGGGAGGGGAGTCCCAGGGTATGTGATCAGCTCGCACACAATTCTCTGTTGGTTGATGGTGAGGTACAGTAAAAAGGCAATAAATTTTTGCAAATATTTTCTGATTCTGGCCAGTCTCCAGAGAGGATGCATTCACTTCTTTCATTTAGTGGAGGTCCCAGCATCTGCAAAACAACTCAGGAAATGTGCATCAGATACTATCATCTAGGTACTCTGGGGAGGAGCTACAGCAGAGGACATGGGGGAGGGGTCTGTTCTGGGAAGGCCCCCTAGGGTCCTGCTCATTACACCAGGGAAACCAGCCATGTGATTAGAGGGTTGGAATTTTCAGTCCCACCCCCTGATCTCCTGGGATCAAGAGGGGCTGGAGGTTCAATCAATCACCAATGGCCAATGATTTAATCAATTATGCCTATATAATGAAGCTTTAATAAAATCCCCAAAGTATGGGTTTTTAAGGCCTCCACAGCGTGTGAGCACACGGAGGTGCGGGCAGAGGAGCATTTTGAGTGAGAGCGTGGAAGCTCCACATGCTTTTCCGTGCAGTGCCCTGTGCATCTCCTCCATCTGGCTGTTCTTGAGTTATATTGTTTCCTAATAAACTGGTGATCTTGTAAGTAAAATGTTTTTCTGACTCTAGCAAAGTAATCGACCCCAAAGAGGAGTTGGGACACGCACTCTACAGCTGGTCAGTCAGATGCACAGGTGAAACCTGGGCTTGCAACTGGCAGGGAAGTTGGGGTGGGGGAGGGACAGTCTTGTAAGACTGAGCCTTTAAACTGTGGAATCTGATGCTGTCTCTGGATAGATAGTGTCAGAACTGAGTTGACTTGTAGGACACCCAGCTAGTGTCTGAGAATTGCTCGTTGGTGTGGGAAACCCCTCTCCCCTCCAAGTACACAGTGGAATTGGGTGCTCAGAACACCAGTTATGTTTTTCAGGATTGGAATTCAGCATCCGTTAAAGCAGAAGCAAAAAAATAAATAGATGAATTTCCCCAGTGTCTTCAACTGGGGGAGAGGAGTGTAGGGAAGAGCCAATAGGATTTCAGAGGGAGACAAGGGAATCTGGACCACTATGAGATAAGCTTGAATAACTCAGATCACAGCTCAACAATGCTTAAGAGACAAGTGTTCAAGTTCAATAGAATAGCATTTTTTTTCCACTGTATCATTAAATGCAGGGAGTAGCCATAGCCTACTGGACCTAGAAACTCTTTGCAGTGGACTGGAGAATTTCCTAGATTATTTGGAAGAAAAAGTAGAGAGAACTTTGGCCTGAGGTCATTAAAACATCACAGATAAAATGCAAGTGAGAGTCTTAAGTATTGCTGTAGATGCACTACCTTTTTTTCCATGTAGTTACTTTTCTGAATCAAAATGTTTTACAATGCAAGTGATGTTTCTTTTTTCTCTTTTTCCGAAAATCTATTTTTATACCCATGTTAACTCTTTCAATTAAAGATGCTTTCACATATAGGAAGTATTGTGGTGGAAAGGAAGTCATAAAAAAAAAAAAACAAGAAAGGCTGGGGTTGGCGTGATAATTACTAAAGCAAACTTTCAATCAAAATGCTTCTGAATATTCTCTTGGCAGATGCTTATTGATGCAAATTGAAAGGAAGATGGAGTAAGCAGATTGTCATTTAAAACTTAATTAAATTCAGATTTAAACATCAGTCCAATCTTTTAGAGTTCTCAGTAAACAGGGGACAAAACTCGGCTATAACCAATAACAAGAGGAAAAACATTAAGGAGCAGCTTAGCATATTCTTCAATTTATCACTTCCAGCCCAAATGAGAAATGAGGAAAAGGAGATATTGAATGGTTGCCTAAAGGTTCTCTGGTAGTGACTTTGAAATTGCATCAGTTATATTTATGCCAGCGCCATCCACTGCTGTAACATCCCCACAACATAACTCCACAGTTTTCAGGAAATTCTATGTTACTCATCCATGCATCCATCAGAAATGCAAAGAAGTCTGGCTAAAGGAATTTAGTGCATATGGACCTTGTTGGAACTGGTATGTGTTTGTGACAGAGACCTTGCTTTGAAATCTCCTGGGAATCGTGGGTTAGATGTCATTATTCTAGTCTCTTTACACAATCAGGTTTCCTTATCCTGTTCCAAATACTGGGAAACTAGGCTGTTTAATGGTTGCCTTACAGGAAATCTTTTTTTTTTTTTTTTTTTTTGCGGTATGCGGGCCTCTCACTGTTGTGGCCTCTCCCGTTGCGGAGCACAGGCTCTGGACGCGCAGGCTCAGCGGCCACGGCTCACGGGCCCAGCCGCTCCGCGGCATGTGGGATCTTCCCGGACCGGGGCACGAACCCGTGTCCCCTGCATCGGCAGGCAGACTCTCAACCACTGCGCCACCAGGGAAGCCCCAGAAAATCTTTTTTTAATCCATTCATTATGAGCATTCTGGCATCGCTTAAAATAGCCTTAGAAGTTATCTATACCAGTCTCTATTACCCAACTTTCAAATGACATATTCATAATAAGAATATATTGAGCATCATTCTAAACACTGCTTTATGCAAGGCAGTAGGGTTACAGAGATAAAACACAGGCTCTCCCTTTCAAGGAATTTACATTCTGGTATTAGAAACAGTTATGTAAATACATAAATGTCACACAGCATACCACATGCTATAATTCCAGCAGAGTTCAAAGTAGTCTAAGAGGGTAACAACGCCGGAAGTATCTGACTCTATCTAGGAAAACCTGCAGAAGTTTTTAAGTGAGATGATACAAATAGAGTTCTAGAGAACCCGAGTAAAGTTTCATTTTTAGTCTCTATTTAATTCTAAGCTCATGTTTAGATTTTCTTGTATCTCTGTGTATGGGTAAAAATTCTAATTCAGAGTTTTTCAAAGCAGGTCAGAAAATTACTCCAAAAGCATTTTAATATAAATACTCACACCTAGGCATGGGTCTGCTAATAACTGAAGATGGAGACATCTTGAGAAATTTTGAAATAAAAATTGATGTTATTAAATTATATCTAACAAAGATGAATTGGATGCTTACGTGCAGAAGTCCTATATGAGGACATGTGAATGTATTTAAAGATACAAAAGCAAAGACCTTGAACTCAGGGTGCTTTACATTTGAGCAAGAGAGATGTACACACATAGGAATAAAGTCTGTATCCAAAACAGGCTGTGAAGTCAATTATGTGCAGAACAAAAGAATTATAATCGGTAATGGAAAGAGAAACAGTCCTATCAAGGAGAACCTCAAAAGTTTCTTAGAGGAAGTAGGTATTTCTGTTCACATAGTTTGAATTGTTTTCTCAGCCACAGAGACGGAATTGCCCTGGTGATGGATTGTACTGATCGCTTGTGTCCAGGATCAACTGTGAAAGATCATGCACTTGTAAATTAAGCCTCATGGGCATGTGTGCAATCCATAAGAAATGTGATAATGTGATGCTGGAATCAACTATGACCTTGATCTCAATGTCGCATGGAGTCTCTTTACACTATAATATCAAGCCACACCACTGAGTCCCAACCAGTGGGAGAGAGAGAGTGAAGATACAGCCAGGTCTTTGTGAATTACGCATAATTTGCAAATTAGTTTATCTACTCAGAAACTTCTGCTAGTCTATCGCAACCAACAGGAGTGCATCAGCCAGTAGATACAAATTTTTTCAAGCAGGCATCAAGTGAAACAAACAAAAAAATTGAGGATGACTAAAACCAATTGGTTAAACCAGTGGTCCCCAACCTTTTTGGCACCAGGGACCGGTTTCGTGGAAGACAATTTTTCCACCAAAGGTTGTGGAGAGGGGGATGGTTCAGGCGATAATGCGAGCGATGGGGAGCGATAGGGAGCAGCAGATAAAGCTTTGCTCGCTTGCCCGCCACTCATCTCCTGCTGTGCGGCCCAGTTCCTTACAGGGTTGGGGAATCCTGGGCTAAACTAGCAAAGGTTTGAGGCATGTCTGAGATTTAGGTTCCTGCCCAAGCCTACTTACTGGCTTTGGCAGGAAATGCAGAGGCCCCATATCCTCAGATAAGCAGACTTACAAGGTCAGGCTCTGGGGTCCTTATGCCACGGGAACTTCAAATCATCACGGTATCCTCAACTGTAAAATGGGATTGATTGACCTGTCGGAGATTGTGGAGTAAATTAAAAATGACTGAGCGGAGTGCTTTTTAAAAACAGCAAATAGAAAGTGCCATATAAATGCTAAATAATCATGTTAAATTTCCAGACACTACAGCAAGTGGCACTAGATTAATGCTGAGTAGATTAAGGCCTATTTGATTTGCATTTAACTTCAAGAAAATAGAGTTTTGGAAGTAATTTTGTTTTTATACACTATAGCTTCTAAAGAGCCATAAATCTTGTTTGTGTCTCTGAGGCTCTGTGGAACTCTTCATTGAAATAAAATGTATCATCTGGTTTCTGTGTTGATATTTGCCTGAGCAAAAGAGAGTGAGTAGGTTCTCGGGGCTACAAACGCATAACTGATATAGTTGCACTGTTAATGCAAATTCTCACTGCCTGTTGCCATGAGAAATGAAACTGTGCTTTCCTATGAAAACTTAGTAGGGTAGCTTTCTAGTGTTTGGAGTGAAAATGCACAATTGGAAAAGCTGTGAACGAAATTCCATTACTAAATATTGGCCCTAGTTTGCCACTATGGAGACAGTGAACATGTGTTTGAGTGGAAGACAATCTTTGGTCTATAATGAGTTTATGGATTTCCTTTGTATACATGTTTGAGGTAAGTACTTAACTTAGTTGCCACATAAAGCACAGTTGCCCTGGAGAGTCACCTGTAACCACACTGGGAACGAGAAGTGAGATTTTGTTATAGTCAGCCTTTGCAGTGTGAGGGTGGTTTGTTTCTATAGCATAACCCTGCCTATACTGACTGAAACATCAACCATGAAACTACTCTTTTCTTCTCATTAGAAGATGAAAACATCAGATTTTAATTATCGTCTAAGGCATTATCGTCTAATTTTTTCTTGTCCCTTTGAAGAAGATTTAAACAGGAAAGAAAAAATGAAAGTCTGTAAATTTCTTTCAATTATTTCTCTCTTTTATGGAAATTATGCTTGCTTGCTTCTTTGCATTTCTGTAACAAGGTCTCCAATGCTTCTCTGAAGCCCATGTTTCAATTAGTGGCTTGGGTAGAACTATAGGGATTGAGGTAAAGCCTGGGCAGTCCTGCCATTCACCTTTATTCTCAGAAAAATGTCAATGCTGTGCTCACGGGCATGTGGACAAGTCAGAAATCCCGCCTTCAGGCAGAGAACTTGGGCAGGGTGGGCTTCATCAGTGTCCCTTGTGCAAAGACACAGAGTCCTGAGCTTAGAAGTGACCTGTGAATGGTTTAATGCTCTGCTGTCACCACTGTGAAATTCTTAATGATTTACAAATAAGACGCCCTGTGTTTTCAAAATGCACTAGTACCCACAAATTTGGTAGCTGGGTCGTGATTTGAGGTAATTCTTTCTGTTGCCTGGCACTGCATTTTATATGGAATAAAGGGCATGTTAAACTGTGACAGTTCTCTGTCTGTTTGGTGAACTGAAATTCTGGCCTTATTTTGATATAAGGAGGCATTATACTCTTCTCCAGGGACGGTAGGGAACCTCAGGCTGGATAGATACATATAAACTCATTTCATCTTTGGTATTTTCTACCTTAATGGGAGGGAAAAGAGTAGACTCTGCCTTGCATTTGGAATACCCAAGACCTGGAAAAATAAGCACAAAGGTTTCTCAAGGACCCCAGAATCACATGATTTATTTAAGTTCTGTAGTCAGAGAGTACAGTATCACTCCCTGCTGTTCTCAGTATATCAAGCTGCCAACTCAGAAACCTCATGTTAGAGGCCACAGTAATCAGTGGGGCTAATTGTCAAATAACAAAGGTGAATTCAAATAATCACTGTTAAATAAGGAAATAAGCTATGGAAGTTTTACTTTTAAGGTAACCAAAGCATTTAAAATGGTTCCTTCATTGTTTTCAAGTCCATGAGAGTTATTGCTCATTTTGTCACCTCAAGTTCAGGTTTTCACTGCACTAGATAGTTCCTTCCATTAAATAAAAGATGGTCTACCCAGGTTGTGGTTGGACGTTAAATTTCACTTTGAATCATATTCATATAGATCTCTCCACGTGTAATTTACTATTACTCTGTCCCGCTTCTTTCTCCCTCTCCATACCCACACCCAGAATGTCTTATATTTCATGTGACTGTGTTGCTTCCCTCACTAGACAATAAAAACATCAAAGGCTGTAGTATCTCCCTCTGTATATTCCTAGTTCATTGCACAGAGTAGCCATTCGAAGAGTATTTGACTGACTGAGTGAATCCTTCCATTGTCAGTGTAGGAAAACTCCGAGTTAATAGGCATTGAAACAGATCTATGACATTTTTGTTGGTGAAACAATATGACTCCCTTACCAAACCTTCCCTTCATTGCTTTTTATGAATATGCCATAATTCTGGAATTAAGAATAAATCCTAGTGGGTAAAAAAAAAAAAACTTCATAACTTTAAAGAAAGAAAGAGACAAATATGTTAGGCAAAAGAACAATGGACAACCCTCTGCCCATTAGCAGACACTAAGCAAATATCTAAGGAATGAGTGGCTGAACACTTATTGCTTTCTCTTGGATACTGCTGCAAATAATTATAATTGTGAAGACATAGTGTACCATGTGGCAGAGATGTACATGTTTTCTATGTATTATCTCAATTAATCTTTAGAACAACCCGAAGAAGTAGCTAATATAATGATACTAATTTTACAAATAAGGAAACTGATATTGAGAAAGGTTTAGTAATTTGCCTGAGGTCATCTAGCTGATAATTGGTAGAGACAAGATTTAAAGGTAGGCAGTCCACCTCTACAGTCTGTGGTCTTAAGCTCCAGGCAGTACTACTTGGGGCAGGTGGTATTGTCAGAATATTCACTGTTCTCCCTACCAGACTCATTCTGGTTTTCCCACACCATTTGTTGAAGCAATTGTCCTTTCCCCGTTGAATGGTTTTGAATCCTTGTGAAAGTCATTTGACTGTTTCTATAAGGGTTTATTCCTGGGCTTTCTATTCTCCTCCATTGGTCTTTATGCCAGTACCACACTGTTTTAATTACTGTAGCTTCATAATAAGTTTTGAAATCAGGAAGTGTGAATCATCCAACTTTGTTGGGAAAGGCAGTCTCATGCATAGAGTCTTTTGACACCCACTTGGACGCATAAAAATAAGCCTTGAGCCTGGAACACTTCTGGATCAAGAGATAAAGAGTCCTCACAGCCTGTGTTGGACTTATCAACTTGTGTGGGAATATCTTTCCCTATTTCAGATTGAATGCTCTGCTCCATTGTTCTGCTTAAGTATGTGCATCATATGGCATCTGGCCAACATCCTGCTGTATCTGTGGGGAGGAGACAGAGTTCTTCTGCTGCAGTACGAGAAGGATGCATGCAGGCCAGTTGCCTTGCATCAGCTACTGGGAGGGACCACTGGCCATGGGGAACTGACGCTCACTACTGATCTTGGTTTTTCTCTTCTCTGTGTGAGCAAAGCATTGTTCCATCCAGCGCTTGACTGCATTGTGTTTCCTTAGTGACTTCGATATCAAGATGCAGTGAGCAGAAATGTCCAGACTTTTGCTCCTGATGATAAGCAACTGATGTTACTTGTGCAACATTGTTCTTCTTTTGCAAGAATTTTTTGCCTTTTTGAGGTCCCTTGAGATTCCATATGAATTTTAGAGTGGATTTTTCTATTTCTGCAAAAAATGCCATTGGGATTTTGATACCGATTGCATTAAATGTGTAGATCTTTTGGGGGAAAGGGAGTGAGGATTGAATAGCTGATACACAGGGGATTTTTAGGGTGAAACTATCCAGTATGATAATGAAATGGTCGATACTTGACATCATACATCATCAAAACTCACAGAGCTTTATAGCACAAAGAGTCGACTTTAGTGTATGCAAATAAGAAAAAAAATAGGAGGTTTGAGTATTCCAGGGAGGAATGCAGACTGTCACAAGAGAATCCAGCTGCATTTCAAATGTATGAAACAACCCCAGTTAAGGGCACACATGGGAAAAGGACTGACCTGAGTAACTTTGGATCTAAGTAAATTCTGTAAGATTAAAGGCAAAGGAACCACACATAAGTGCTGTACTACAGTTGATAAAGTTGTTTCTCATGAGACTACTGGGGTATGATTACCAGTTCTGATACTGCTATACAGGTATCCTCTGCTTTTCAAAAGTTCCCTTTATGCTACTTCACTTTTAAGTAAGACCTACATTAGTACCTGTTTTCACTAACCGAAAGAAATCCAAAGAGGATTTTGCTTTTATGAAGAAAGGTGAAAAGTGAAAATAGCTTTCAGCATTTGTTTTGCACTAAGCTGTTACAAAGATAATTTGCACCCCAAGCAGTGGGAGGGGCACTGCCAAGCTCCTTCCCTGGGAACGACACTCAACAGCTCAGCATCAAGCTGCCATAGCTTTGAACTGTCTGTTAGCATCTCTATCTCGGTTTATTTTATGCAAGCATTAGCAAGATGTGTCCTAAGGTAATTGCTTCTTTGCTTTCTTACCAAAAATTTCATAGGAACGCTCTACTTTTGGATAGCAGAGGAGACCTATATGTGTATACTGGGAATTAAAAAATTAAGAACAGGCATAACTCCTTTTACTGTGCTTCAGTTTTTTCCCTTTTTTTTACAAATTGAAGTTTTGTGGCCACCCTGTGTTGTCAGATGATGGTTAGCATTTTTAGCAATAAAGTATTTTTAAATTAAGGCATGCACATTGGTTTTTTTAGCCATAATGCTATTGCACACTTACTAGACTACAGTATAATGCAAACATAGCTTTTATATGCACAGGGAAACACAAAACTTCATGTGACTCACTTTATGGCAATATTCGCTTGATTGCAGGGGTCTGGAACTGAACCCAAATATCTCCAAGGTATGCCTATACAGATCTTCCTTGACTTACAGTGGGGTAATATCTCAATAAACCCACGGTAGGTTGAAAATATTGTAAGTCAAATATGCATTTAATACACCTAACCTACTGAATGAACTTCATAGCCTAGCCCAGCCTACCTTAAACATACTCAGACACTTACATTAGCCTACAGTTGGCAAACCATCTATCACAAAGCCTGTTTATAATAAATTGTTGGGTATCTCATGTAATCTACAGAATACTGTAGCATCTGTGGGTATCTCATGTAATCTACTGAATACTGTACTTAAAATAAACAGAATGGTTGTCTGGGTACAGAATGGTTGTAAGCATTATCAGTTGTTTACCGTTGTGATTGTGTGGCTAATTGGGAGCTGTGACTTGCCGCTGCCCAGAATCAGGAGACAGTATAAGACCTCATATTGGTAGCCCAGAAAGAGATCAAAATTCAAAATTCGATGTACATTTTCTACTGAATGCGTAACAAATTTGCACCATCGTTAAGCCAAAAAATTATAATTTGAACCACTGTTTAGTGGGGGACATCTGTAAATGGATGGCAGGGGATGGGAGCCAGGTTTTTTCACTATGACAGTGGGACAAGGCTAGAATGATCCATGTTGTAATGGATTAGAGTTGAAGACATCAGGATGTACTTATGTTTAACTTAATATATGCAGATGGTTACATATAGAAATACTTATACATGGATTAACACATATATTTTCTTTCTCCGTCAGCTGAGAGCCTAAAAGAAATGACAGCCCAGTAGCAACAAGCATACCTCACACCCAGATCATGGTTTCTAACTCTGCAGTAGAAAGAACCAGGAGTTCTTGGAGAAAAGGCCAATTTTAGCACTGAAAATATGCAAAATGATAAGGAGCATAGTATTGTGGCAGAAAGTAAGGAAATGCTTTAAACACACACACACACACACACACACACACACACACACACACACCCCACACACATTAATTGTTGGCGATTTGTCAGCAGGACCCAGGAGACAACTGTAAGAGCTCCCTATGGCCAAAGCGAGAACAGTTTGAATGAAAAAATAAAGTAGTATTGGATTATAACCCGAAGTATAAAGTATATATCTGTAAGTCCATACTTGATAAAAAATAGATAGTTAAGTTCAGGAGAAGAGACAAATATCCCATACAGAAGAATTCCAAATAACTTACGTAGGTACATTACCCTCAAGAATGAAGCGTAAATCCTCACTCCTTACGTGTAGGCTGTGCAAATAGTGACTTCCCTTCGAAGAGTATAGTGTGGAGAGGGGGGAAATGAGTCACTTTCTCATGGAGAAACCTGCCAAACATGACCTCAGCCAGGTGATCAAGGTCAGCATTGACAGGGACAAGTCATGTTGATAGTATGTACCCTCGAAATGATGTGATGAAAATGGTGCCCCATCTTTGTGATCTTCCTCCCAGTAAACCCATAGCCTGGTCTAATAGTGAGTGAGGGAAACATTGGAAAGATTCCAATAGACGGACATCTTACAAAATACTTGACCAAAACTGTCTCCTTGGAACTGTATAGGTCATCAAGCATAAGAAAAGTCTGAGATACTGTCACAGCCCAAAGGAGCCTAGAGACTTGATGGCTAAATGTAATGTGGTATCCAGACAGAATCTTGGAGTGAATATTAGGTAAAAACAAAGGACATCTGAATAAACTGCGGATGTAATAATAATGTAGCAATATTGGTTTGTTTATCATAACAAATAAACTATACTGATGTCAGATGTTAATAACAGGGGAAACTGTTTACAAGATATATGGGAACTCTCTCTACAATCTGAATTTTTCTGAAAATCTAAAACTGTCCTAGAAAAATAAATCTTGTTTGAAAATTAAATTTTCTGAATATATAAAATTGTTCTAAAAATAAGGCTTATTTAAAAAATTATTTTGCACATTCCAAAGCTTTATTTTATTCACATTGTATTTAGTATGGCAAGTGAATATATGATCTGAGGTAACCTAAAACTATTGAAATCTTCCAAGATAATTCCATTTCATTTTCTCACAGCTCTCAGGGTCAGATGTTTTCTTTGGGTCAACCTGGATGTTTTTTAAAAAATCTTACCTTAAAAAACAGGTCAATTCTTAAAACATAGAAGTTATCAAAGTTTAACCTGTAAATTACTCTGAACCTGGCAGGAAAATATTTATGGTTTCTCCTTCTACAGATCTGCAAATGGCTTTGGTCAATTTCTAGTCTCCTGCCTCCAAACCATCCCTCCTTCCTCTTTACTTTTTACCTAATTGGACATAATCTCAAAGTTCAAGGTTTGAACTCCTGGCAACTGAAAATCTTTATCCCTACAATTAAACACATGTCCTCTGGGAACCTCGTAACAAAACATGAAAATATGACTGTTATTGTGAGGCTGTTGTTACCTCCACATCTTCTAAAGTGGCTTCACTCTCTTAACTGGCATTTCCCGGATATCAGATGTGCCAGTTCTATTGCTGTTCCCCATCCTCCCCCTCTCCTCCTCCACTTTTTATTTCAAATTCAGGAGCTTATGAAAGTGAAGTTGTATATCAGCAGGCTCAAAAAACAGTAAAAACTACCTTTGCTCCAATGTGATTTGCTTCTGATGTGTTGGGTCAAGAAGAACGTTTTCCTCTTATCTATTTGATCCCTGATTATGGCTTTTGTAGGAGCTGCATTTTACTCTGCAGATTATGAATGTGGTTTGATGTATTTTATTTTGCTAAGTTAATATCAGGTTTAAAAAAGGGACATTAGCTCTGATATGCCATGTACACATAATAATCAGATAAAAGACAGTTCACCTAATATGAAGAGTCAGGCTTATTTTTTCACTATTTTGTAACTTCTCTGAATTGATGTTCCTATTGAGAAAGTGGGAAGTAATGTAAACTTTGTGTGTTTTCTAAAATTGTATTTTTACAGAAATTTTAGGTTTACCATGAATTTGAGAGGGAGGTACAGAGATTTCCCATATATCCCCCAGACCCACGCGTGCATAGCCTTCCCTATTATCAACATCACTCATCAGAGTGGTGCATTTTTTTTTTTTTTTTTACTATGGATGGACTTACACTGACACATCATAGTCACCCAAAGTCTATACGTTAAATTAGGGTTTATTCCTGGTGTTGTACATTCTGTGGGTTTGGACAAATGCATAATGACATATATCCGTCATTATGTCATACAGAGTATTTTCAGCGCCCTCAAATTCTTCTGATTGCTGACTACTCATCTCTCCCTTCATCCCCACCGCCTGGAAACCATTGATCTTTTTATGTCTCCATAGTTTTGCCTTTTCCAGAATGTCAGTTAGTTGGAATCATACAGTATGTAACCTTTTCAAATTGGCTTCTTTCGCTTAGTAACATGCATTTAAAGTTCCTCCATGTCTTTTCATGGCTTGATAGCTCTTTTCCATTGTCTGGATATATCATAATTACTTTATTCATTCACTTAACTGAAGTACATCTGTTTGCTTCCAGATTTTGACAGTTATGAATAAAGCTGCTGTAAACATCTGTGATGGGTTTTTCTGTGAACACAGTTTTCAACTCCTTTGGATAAATAACATAAAGTACAACTGCTGGATTATATGGTAAGAGTATGTTTAATTTTGTAAGAAACTGCCAAACTGTCTTCCAAAGTGACTATGCCATTTTGTATATATACCAGCAATGAATGAGAGTTCCTGTTTATCCACATCCTTACCAACATTTGGTGTTCTCAGGGTTCTAGAAATCGGCCATCCTAATAGGAGTGTAATGGTATCTCATTATTGTTTTAATTTCCCTGATGACATATGTGGAGTTTCTTTTCATATGCCCATTTGCCATCTATATATTTTTGGTGAGGTGTATAGTAAGGTCTTTGGTCCTTTTTTTACTTGGGTTGATTGTTAACTTATTGTTGAGTTTTAAGAGTTATTTGTATATTTTAGATAACAGTCCTTTATCGGATCTGCTTTTGCAAATATTTTTTCTAGCCCGTGGTTTGTCTTCTTCTTCTCTTGATAAACTCTTGCAGAAATTTTTAATTTTAATGAAGTGCACCGTATCCATTATTTCTTTTATGGATCATGTCTTTGATGTTGTATCTAAAAAGGCATCACCATACCCAAGGTCATCTAGATTTTCTCCTAGGTTATCTTCTAAAGAGCCTTACAGTTTTGTGTTTTACAATTAGGGTTATTTTGAGTTAATTTTTGTGAAGAGTATAAGGTCTATATCTAGATGCTCTCTGTTTGGAGAGGTTATTCCTTATTGTTTCAATATCTTTAATAAATATATGACTATTCAGATCATCTGTGTCTTCTTGTGTGAGTTTTGGCAGATCGTGTCTTTCAAGGAAGTGGTTCATTTCATCTAGGTGATCAAATTTGTGGGCATAGGGTTATTTATGGCATTCCTTTATTATCCTTTTAATGTCTATGAGATCTGTAGTGATGTGCCCTCTTTCACTTCTGATATTAGTAATTCATTCCATCTCTTCCATTTTCTTAAGTAGCTTAGCTAGAGGCTAATCAATTTTATTGATCTTTTCAAAGAACTAGATTTTGGTTTCTTTATTTTTTGAGTATTCTATTAGTATATCTTCTAGCTGAGAAATTCTTTCCTCAGCTGTGTGTAGTTTAATGAATAAGCCCATAAAGGCATTCTTTATTTCTGTTACAGGTGTTTTTACATCTAGAATTCCTTTTTTGATCCTTTCATAGGATTTCCATCTCTCTGCTTAGAGTGCCCATCTATTCTTACACAGTCTACTTTATCCATTAGGACCTTTAGTCTATTAATGAGAATTGTTTTACACTCCCAGCCTAATAACTCCAATCTCCCTGCCATATTTAAGTCTAGTTCTGATGCTTGGCCTGTCTCTTCAAATTGTGTTTCGGCCTGTTCCTATGCCTTGTACTTTTTTCTGGATAGCCAGATAATTATGTATCAGGTAAAAGGAATTGCCGTAAATAGGCCGTTAGGAATGTGGGGTGAGGTATATCGGGGTGAGAAGCCCTCTATAGAACCATGATCAGGTCCCAGGCTTTTAGTGAGCCTATGCCTCTGGACTGTGAACTTCTCACGTGTTTCTCTTTTTTTCTCTCCCCTTAGGTAGGACAGGATAGCTAGAGTGGGCCGGATAGTTAGTTAGGTATTTCCCTTGCTCAGGTGTCAGTTATGCTCTGATAATAGCCCAGCAGGTTGGGCTCTGGTTAATTAATTTCTCCTGAGGGCAGGTCTTGTTAAGACCTGGCATATTTTAAAATGGTTCCTTTTCCTCTTCTCTGCCGTAAGCCTGAGAGAATTTTTCTCTGATATTTATTGTGGGGACCTTGTCGAGCTCCTAAAGGTAAGTCTCTCAATATTTTTGCCCCCCACCATGCCTGGTTCCCCCTGGAGTTTTAACTCTCAGACATGTCTGCACTGAGCTTCCAGCAAATTGTCATTTACCGTTGCAGTTTTCCCTCTCATATCAATTTCTGCTCCTGAGTCTCTGTTCGGATAAGCCAGAATAACCTGTATTCGCCTGTCCCTCCAATCTTGGAGACTGCGGTTTGTTGTGTGTCCTCTTCTCTCCTCTCTCAGGAATCCAGAAAGAGCTGTTGATTTTTCCATCTCTTCAGCTTTTTACTTGCTGTTAGGATGTAGTGGTGACTTCCAAGGCCGTTACACGTGGCGCTGGAAGTGGAAGTTAAATTGTGTTTTTATATCAGTTTTGCTACACTGTTTTCTTGAAATTTTATTAGGAAACACCCAGTTGAATGGAGAAACGTACTGAGACTTAGTGGCAGACCACCTGATTTGAATCTTATCTCTACCATTTGCTAATGGGATATGCTTGGGTAACTCAGATTTCAGCTTCTTCAGTTATGAAAAATGAAATGAGAGTAAAACTCATTGGTTTGGTCTGTGGATTGAATGAGATCATTTATATCCAGATGATAGTTCTGTGCCCCTCACACAGTAGGTTCTTAACAACTGTTTATTCTTTTTCATCCTTATTATATTTAGGAGGGCCCTTTTTTTAATAGATGAGAAATATGGTTAAGGTATAAGAAGAAAGGGGAAAAGTATAATGTGTATCTGAAAATGATAATTAGTGGAAACGTAAGACTAAAATCCGGGGCCCCAAAGACCTAGTCTGAATGTTTTAATGTGTGTGTACAGGATCTGAACTGGGGGGAGGAGGAATTGTGTGTATATTTATAGGCATACACACACACTTTCTGACTTAGAAATTTAATTTCTTGTAAACTGTGTCCTAAGAAAATATGGGTAAAATAATTTCAAGGATACTTATGACTTGCTCAAAATTGTATGGTAGACACCATTAAGAAAAAAAGTCAGTCACTGAGAGAAAACATTCATATTATAAAGAAGCCACATTTGTTTATACAAAGAAATAATTCAAATCAATGATCTAAAAAATTTTAATGGCAAAATATTTGAACACATACTTCACAACACTACTTTAAATGATGTTCAGCCTTATTACTAGGGAAATGCAAAATAAAACCACAGGGTAATAACCACCAGACACCTGTAAGAATAATAATATCAAGTGTTAGCAAGGATGTAGAGAAAATATAACTCTCGTACATTGCTGGTGTGAATGTAAAATGGTATAAGCCCTTAGGAAAACTGTTGGGAAGTTTCTAATAAAGTTAACCAGACATCTGTTCTATTACCCAGCAATTATACCTCAAGTCTACCTGCCTGAGAGAAATAAGTTCATATATACACAAAAATATTTGTATAAGAATGTGCATAATGTATTTTATTTTCAAAAATAATATATCTGAAACAACCAAGTGTTCATCACCAAGACAGCAGGAAGTACATTGTGTTATACTCATAAAATGGAATATTACTCAGCAACCAAAAAGGAACAAAATATTGATACATTCAGTGACCTGGAGAGATCTCCAAAACATCATGTTGATCAAAAAGAGTGCCAACTGCATGTTTCCTCTTACGGAAAGTTCAAAAAGCAGATAAATGTAATGTATAACAGTAGAAATCCTAACAGCGGTTGTTGGTGCAGAGGGATTGATTGGAAATGGTATGAAAAAGCTCTCCATGGTGATAGAAATGTTCTATCTCTTGATTCAGTCTGAGGTTACCTGATATATACATTTGTCAAGATTTATCAAACTGTAGTAACCTTGAGATTTGTGCAATTTATAATATGTAAATTATACTTCAGTTTTTAAGAACAAAGAGTAAAACATTCCCACAATTTAAAAAGTGTACAAAATCAGGATACCATTTAAGCAAATATTTTTGAGTGCCAGGCAGTGTCAAAGTTGAATAAAAGGAACAAAGCTCTCATTTGCATGAAACAGTATAAGTTTAAGGTGGACATCATAGTGACTTGGCCTACAAATATTGTGAAATGACTACTACCGTAAATTTAGTTAACATCCATCATCTCATATAGATACAAAAAAAAAAGTGTTTTTTTTCCTTTTGATGAGAACTCTTACAATCTATTTGCCCTCAACAGTTTTCTTGTATACCATACAGCAGTGTTAACTATAGACATTACATTGTACATTACATCCCCAGTACTTAGTGATGTTATAACTGGAAATTTGCACATTTCGACCTCTATCCGTTTCCCTCATTCCCCAACCCCTTTCTCTGGTAACACAAATCTGATCTCTGTGGGTTTTTTAATTTTTTTTTTTTAGATTTCAGATGTGAGATCATACAGTATTTGTCTTTCTCCGTCTGACTTATTTCACTTAGCATAATGCCCTCAGGTTCCATCCATGTTTTTGCAAATGGTAGGATTTCGTTATTTGTTTATGGTTGAATAATATTCTATCGTATATATACCACATTATCGTTATCTATTCATCCTTTGATGGACACAGTTTATTTTCATGTCTCGGCTATTGAAACTAATGCTGCCATGAACATGGTGGTGCAGATATTTCTTCGACATAGTGTTTTTGTTTCCTTCAGATAAATACCCACAAGTGGAATTACTGGATCATATTTTAGTTCTGTTTTTAACTTTTGAGGAAACCCCATTTTGTTTTCCATAATGGCTGTACCGGTTTGCATTCCCACAAGTGCACGAGGGTTCGCTTTTCTCTACATCCTCACCAACACTTGTCATCACTTGTATTTTTCATGATATCTATTCTGACTGGTGTGAGGTAATATCTCATTGCAGTTTTGATTTGTATTTCCCTGATGACTAGTGGAGTTGAACATCTTTTCATGTACCTGTTGGCCATCTTTATGTCTTCTTTGTGAACATGTCTATTCAGGTCTTTTGCCCATTTTTTAATCAGGTTGTTAGTTTTTCTGCTATTGAGTTGTATGAGTTATTTTGAATATTAACCCCATATCAGATAAATGAATTGCAGATATTTTCTCCTGTTCTGTGGGTTACCTATTCATTTTGTTGATTGTTTCTTTTGCTGTGCAGCAGCTTTTTAGTTTGATGTACACTGATTTATTTTTGCTTCTATTGTTTGTGCTTTAGGTATTGTATCCAGGTAATAGCGGCTGAGACCAATGTCAAGGAGCTTTTTCCCTATATTTTCTCCAGGGAGTTTGATGGTTTCGGTTCTTACATTTAGGTCTTTTATCCATTTTGAGTTCATTATTGTGAGTGGTGTAAGATAAGGGTCTAGCTTTATTCTCTTGTATACAAATATGTATTTTTCCCAGCATCATTTGTTGAAGAGACTATTTTTTATTCATTGAGTGTTCTTGGTTCCCTTATAAAATATTAGTTGGCCATATATCCTGGGGTTTTTGTCTGGGCTCTCAATCTGTTCCATTGCTCTATTGGTCAATTTTTATTCGAGTATCATACTGTTTTGATTATTATAGCCTTGTGGTATAGTTTGAAACAGAAACTGTGATGCCTCCAGCTTTGTTCTTCTTTCTCAAGATTACTTTAGTTATTTAGGGTCTTTTGTGGCTCCATACAAATTTTAGAATTTTTTTTTTCTATTTCTGTGAAAAATGCCATTGGAATTTTGATGGAGATTACATAGACTCTACAGATGTCTTTGGGTGATATAGGCATTTTACCAATATTAATTCCTCCAGTTCATGGACCCTGGATATCTTTCCATTTATTTATGTTTTCCTCAGTTTCTTTCATCAAAGTCTTGTAGTTGTCTGTGTACAGATCTTTCACCTCTTTGGTTAGATTTATTTCTGTTTTATTGTTTTTGATGCTATTGTGAATGAGATTGTTTTCTTTATGTCTTTTTCAGATGTTTTGTTGTTAGTGTATAGAAATGCAACTGTATTTTGTATCCTGCAATGTTACTGAATTTGTTGATTATTCTAGCAGTTTTTTGGTGGAGTCTTTAGGATTTTCTGTATAGTACACAATAATATCTGTACACAAAGATGTTTTTAGTTCTCCCTTTCCTATTTTGGATGCCTTTTATTTGTTTTTCTTTCCTGATTGCTCTGGCTAGGATTTACAGTCCTATGTTGAATAGGAATTGTGAGAGTGGACACCCTTGTCTTGTTCCTGATCTTAGAGGAAAACCTTTCAAACTTTCACCATTGATTATAGTGTTGGCTGTGGGTTTTTCATATATAGCCTTTACTGTGTTGCAGTACCTTCTATATCCAATTTGTGAAGCATTTTTATCATAAAAGGATTTTTAACTATGTCAAATGTTTTTTCTATGTCTATTGAGATAATTGTATGATTTTTATCTTCCATCCTGATGATACTGTGTATCACATTGTTTGATTTGCAGATACTGAGCCATCCTTGCACCCCAGGGATAAATCCCACTTGATCATGGTGAATGATCTTGCTAATGTGATGTTGAATTTGGTTTGCTAATATTTTGTTGAGAATTTTGTTATCTGTATCAGGGATATTGTTCTGTATTATTCATTTCTTGTAGTATCCTTATATGGCTTTGGTATCAGGGTAATGCAGGCCTCATAAATTAGTTCTTGTTTCTTAATGTAGGTATTTATTGCTATAAACTATTCTCTCCTCTTCAATTTTTGGAAAATTTTGAGAAGGAGTGGCATTAATTCTTCTTTAAATGTTTCACAGAATTCACCAGTGAGACAACCTTGTCTGGGACTTTTCTATCTTGGGAGGTTTTTGATTACAGGTTCAATCCTCTTACTTCATATTAGCCTGTTCAGATTTTCTTTCTTCATGATTCATTCTTGGTAGCTTGTATATCTCTAGGAATTTATTCATTTCATCTAAATTTTCCAGTTTGTTGGTGTGTAATTGTTCTTAGTAGTCTCATTAGTAGTCTCATGATCCTCCATTTCTGGGGTATCAGTTATATTTTTTTCTCTTTCATTTCTGATTTTATTTATTTGAATCCTTTCTTTTTCTGAATTAGTCTAGCTAAAGGTTTGTTAATTTTGTTTAACTTTTCAAAAAATAGCTCAGTTTCATTGCTCATTTCTATTGATTTTCTGGTCTCTATTTCTTTTCTTTCTGTTCTGATTGTTATTTTCTTCCTTCTGATAACTTTGGGCTTAGTCCTTCTTTTTCTAGTTTCTTCTGGTATAAAATGAGATTGTTGATTTGAGATTGTTCTTGTTTCTTAATGTAGGTATTTATCACTATAAACTATTCTCTTAGAACTGCTTCTTCAGCATCCCATAGATTTTGATATGTTATGCTTCCATTGTCAGTTGTTTCAAGATATTTCTTGGTTTCCTTTTTGATTTATTCTTTGATCCATTGGTTGTTCAGGATATGTTTAATCCCACATATTAGTGAATTTTCCAGCTTTTCTTCTGTACCACTGTGGTCAGAAAAGATATATTTGATGTAATCACAGTCTTTTAAGATTTGTTGATACTTGTTTCGTGACCTGTCATGTGATCTATCCTGCAGAATGTTCCTTATGAGCTTGAGAAGAATGTGTATTCTGCTGTTGTTGGATGAAATGTTCTGTATATGTCTGTTAGGTTGATTTGGTCTGAAGTATGATTCAAGTCCGATGTTCCCTTGTTTATTTTCTGTCTAAATGATCTATCTCATGTAGATGAATGAGGAGTACTATCTCATGAAAGAGGGGTACTTCACCCTCTGCCCTCCCAAAGCTGCTCCTCACAGATCAGTTAATCGGTTAATCACTTAACCTGCTTGTCACTCAGCTCTGCCTCGGGACTTCCAAATTGGTGACGGGAACGAGAGCCAAGTTCATCTTTCCAAATTGACAGGAGAACCAATCATAGTAAAATAATTTTAAAAACATTTTTTAAAAAAGGGGCTTCCCTGGTGGTGAAGTGGTTAAGAATCTGACTGCCAATGCAGGGCACACGGGTTCGAGCCCTGGTCCTGGAAGATCCCACATGCCACAGAGCAAGTAAGCCCATGCACCACAACTACTGAGCCCACGTACCACAACTACTGAAGCCTGCATGCCTAGAGCCCGTGCTCTGCAACAAGAGAAGCCACTGCAATGAGAAGCCTGCACACCACAACAAAGTGTAGCCCCCACTCGCCGCAACTAGAGAAAGCCCACACGCAGCAACAAAGACTCAACGCAGCCAAAACTAAAATAAATAAATAAAATTTTTTAAAACTATATTGTTCATATAGATTTTTTTTATATAGATTTTTAAAAGCCGTTATACATGAAGACATGGCATTATCCATAGATAGTTTTCACTTATTTTTAATCAAGAACTTGATACTACTGCCCTCCATTACTAGTTCAGAAATCTAATTTTCCTTCAGAAAATACTTCTTTTTCTTTATAAAATCCATCCAGTGTGGAGATGAGGGGCCAAAATGTCCAAAGTCCTCCATTTTCTAATAGTCTTCAGGGCACTCTCTTTGGGCTGTTTTTAAATATCAAGTCCACTTTCAAAAGACAAAGATTCAGTTTCCACTTGCAGCCAAGGTGGAGTAACAGGGACTGGATTATCACTTGTACTCACCTATATAATCCTTTTATTTGTAGATCTGAATTATTGTACTGTTGTCTATTTCTCCCATCAGATCTGTTACTATTTGCTTAATATATTCAGATGCTCTGATGTTGGGTTCATATATATTTATGGTTGTTATATATTCTTGACCCCTTATCATTGTATAATGACCATCTTTGTTTCTTATTACCACTTTTGAGGTGAAGTCTATTTTTACTGATATTAGTATAGGTGCCCCTGCTCTCTTTTGGTTTCCACTTGCATGGAGTATCTTTTGCCATCTCTTCACTTTGAATCTATGTGTGTTTTTAGAGCTGAGGTGAATGTCTCATATGCAGCATATAGTTGGGTCTTTTTTTTTTTTTTAATCTATCCAGCCACTCAGTGCCTTTTTATTGGAGAAGACAACTTATTAATATTTATAGTAATTATTGACATGTAAGGACTTACTGATGACACCTTATTATTTCCTGGCTGTTTGCAGTTTTTTTTTTTTTCAAATATCTTTATTGGAGTATAATTGCTTTACAATGGTGTGTTAGTTTCTGCTTTATAACAAAGTGAATCAGTATACATATACATATGTTCCCATATCTCTTCCCTCTTGCGT
>NC_041224.1:27193438-27193834 GCF_002837175.3 Physeter macrocephalus | reverse complement strand
CTGTCCAGTTTTCCCAGCACCACTTATTGAAGAGGCTGTCCTTTCTCCACTGTACATTCCTGCCTCCTTTATCAAAGATAAGGTGACCATATGTGCGTGGGTTTATCTCTGGGCTTTCTATCCTGTTCCATTGATCTATATTTCTATTTTTATGCCATTACCATACTGTCTTGATTACAGTAGCTTAGTACTATAGTTTGAAGTCAGGGAGCCTGATTCCTCCAGCTCCGTTTTTCGTTCTCAAGATTGCTTTGGCTATTCGGGGTCTTTTGTGTTTCCATACAAATTGTGAAATTTCTTGTTCTAGTGCTGTGAAAAATGCCAGTGGTAATTTGATAGGGATTGCATTGAATCTGTAGATTGCTTTGGGTAGTAGAGTTATTTTCACAATGTTGA
>NC_041224.1:27175878-27191016 GCF_002837175.3 Physeter macrocephalus | reverse complement strand
TAATGTATCATTTAAAGCTTGTGTTTCCTTATTTATTTTCATTTTGGATGATCTGTCCATTGGTGAAAGTGGGGTTTTAAAGTCCCCTACTATGATTGTGTTACTGTCGATTTCCCCTTTTATGGCTGTTAGTATTTGCCTTATGTATTGAGGTGCTCCTATGTTGGGTGTATAAATATTTTCAATTGTTATATCTTCTTCTTGGATCCGATCCCTTGATCATTATGTAGTGTCCTTCTTTGTCTCTTCTAATAGTCTTTATTTTAAAATCTATTTTGTCTGATAGAATTGCTACTCCAGCTTTCTTTTGATTTCCATTTGCATGGAATATCTTTTTCCATCCCTTCACTTTCGGTCTGTATGTGTCCGTAGGTCTGAAGTGGGTCTCTTGTAGACAGCATATGTATGGGTCTTGTTTTTGTATCCATGCAGCCAGTCTATGTCTTTTGGTGGGAGCATGTTTTCCACTATTTTATCTTCCAGGTCACTTATCTGTCCTTCTGCCTCAGTTATTCTGCTGTTGATCCCTTCTAGAGTATTTTTAATTTCATTTATTGTGTTGTTCATCGTTTCTTGTTTCCTCTTTAGTTCTTCCAAGTCCTTGTTAAATGTTTCTTGCGTTTTTTCTGTTCTATTTCCAAGATTTTGGATCATCTTTACTATCATTATTCTGAATTCTTTTTCAGGTAGACTGCCTGTTTCCTCTTCATTTGTTAGGTCAGGTGGGTTTTTATCTTGCTCTTTCATCTGCTTTGTGTTTTTCTGTCTTCTCATTTTGCTTATCTTACTGTGTTTGGGGTTTCCCTTTTGCAGGCTGCAGGTTCGTAGTTCTCATTGTTTTTGGTGTCTGTCCGCAGTGGCTAAAGTTGGTTCAGTGGGTTGTGTAGGCTTCCTGGTGGAGGGGACTAGTGCCTGCGTTCTGGTGGATCAGGATGGATCTTGTCTTTCTGGTTGGCAGGTCCACGTCTGTTGGTGTGTTTTGGGGTGTCTTTGGCCTTATTATGATTTTAGGCAGCCTCTGTGCTAATGGGTGGGGTTGTGTTCTTGTCTTTCTAGTTGTTTGGCATAGGGTATCCAGCACTGTAGCTTGCTGGTCGTTGAGTGAAGCTGGGTGTTGGTGTTGAGATGGAGATCTCTGGGAGATTTTCGCTGTTTGGTACTACGTGGAGCTGGGAGGTCTCTTGTGGACCAGTGTCCTGAAGTTGGCTCTCCCATGTCAGAGGCACAGCACTGACTCCTTGCTGCAGCCCCAAGAGCCTTTCATCCACACGGCCCAGAATAAAAGGGAGAAAAAGTAGAATGAAAGAGGATAAAATAAAATAAAATAAAATAAAGTTACATAAAATAAAGTTATTAAAATAAAAAATAATTATTAAGAAAAAAATTAAAAAAAAAGAACTCTATGACAAATGGTGAAAGCAAAGCTATACAGACAAAATCTCACACAGAAGCATACACATACACACTCACAAAAAGAGGAAAAGGGGAAAATATAATATATCTTGCGCTCAAAGTCCACTTCCTCAATTTTGGATGATTCTTTGTCTATTCAGGTATTCCACAGATGCAGGGTACATCAAGTTGATTGTGGAGATTTAATCTGCTGCTCCTGAGGCTGCTGTGAGAGATTTCCCTTTCTCTTCTTTGTTTACACAGCTCCTCGGGTTCAGCTTTGGATTTGTCACCACCTCTGCGTGTAGGTCGCGGAGGGCATCTGTTCTTCGCTCATACAGGACGGGGTTAAAGGAGCAGCTGATTCGGGGCCTCTGGCTCACTCAGTTCAGGGGGAGGGAGGGGTACGGATGCGGGGCGAGCCTGCAGCCGCAGACGCTGCCGTGCCGTTGCACCAGCCTGAGGCATGCTGTGCGTTCTCCCCTGGAAGTTGTCCCTGGATCACAGGGCCCTGGCAGTGGCGGGCTGCGTAGGCTCCTGGGAGGGGAGGTGTGGATAGTGACCTGTGCTCGCACACAGCCTTCTTGGTGGCGGCAGCAGCGGCCTTGGCATCTCATGCCCGTCTCTGGGGTCCGCGCTGATAGCCGCGGCTCGCGCCCGTCTCTGGAGCTCCTTTAAAGCAGCGCTCTGAATCCCCTCTCCTCGTGCACCAGGAAACAAAGAGGCAAGAAAAAGTCTCCTGCCTCTTCGACAGCTCCAGACTTTTTCCCGGACTCAAATACTCTCCTGCCTCTTCGACAGCTCCAGACTTTTTCCCGGACTCCCTCCTGGCTAGCCATGGTGCGCTAACCCCTTCAGGCTTTGTTCACGCCACCAACCCCAGTCCTCTCCCTGGGAAGCCTGAGCCTCAGCTCCCAGCCCCCGCCCTTCCCGGCCGGTGAGCAGACAAGCCTCTCAGGCTGGTGAGTGCTGGTCGGCACCAATCCTCTGTGCGGGGATCTCTCCGCTTTGCCCTCCGCACCCCTGTTGCTGTGCTCTCCTTCGCGGCTCCGAAGCTTCCCCCCTCCACCACCTGCAGTCTCCGCCCACGAAGGGGCTTCCTAGTGTGTGGAAACCTTTCCTCCTTCACAGCTCCCTCCCACTGGTGCAGGTCCCATCCCTATACTTTTGTCTCTGTTTATTCTTTTTTCTTTTGCCCTACCCAGGTACGTGGGGAGTTTCTTCCCTTTTGGGAGGTCTGAGGTCTTCTGCCAGCATTCAGTGGGTGTTCTGGAGTTGTTCCACGTGTAGATGTATTTCTGATGTATCTGTGGGAAGGAAGGTGATCTCCGTGTCTTACTCTTCTGCCATCTTCCACAACTCCCTCTATTTTTTTCTTCCCTTCTTCCCTTTTTCTTTGTAAATTCATGATGCTCCATTGTGGTATGCTTTGATTCTCTTCTCTTTACCTCTTGTTTATCTTTTATAGACTTTGTGGTTCCCATGAGGTTTATATAAAACATCTTATAGGTGTTAATGGTATAATTACCCTGCTAACAATTTAAATTTTATCACATACAAAATCTCTACACTTTTACTCCCCACTTTCACATTTTTGATAACACCATTTACATGTTTTATTGTGTCTCCATTAACAAATTGTTGAACTTATTGGTATTTTTATTACTTTTGCCCTTTAACCTTCATTTTAGAGTTAAATAGTAGCACATCACCATTTTACAGTATTAAGGTATTCTGAATCTGACTATATGCTTACTTTTACCAGTGTGTTATATATTTTTATATATTTTGATGTAACTAATTAATATCCTTTTGTTTCAGCTTGAAAACTCCTTTTAGCAGTCTTTATAATGCAGGTTTAATGATGATGAATTCCCTCAGCTTTTCTTTGTTAGCGAAGGTCTTCATTTCACCCTTCAACTCTGAAGGTGAATTTTGCTGGATAAATTAATCTTGATTGGCAGTTTCTTTCTTTTAACACTTCAAATATATCAGTCCATTCTCTCTTGTACTGTAAGGTCTCTGCTGAGACAACTGCTGATAGCCTTATGGGGGTTCCATTTTATGAGAGAAATTTTTCTTCTCTTGCTGCTTTTTAAATTCTCTCTTTGTATTTGGTTTTAGACAATTTTTATTATTATGCGTCTTGGAGAAGAACATTTTGCGTTGAAATTTTGAAGTGACCTATTAGCTTGAATTTGGATGTCCAAATCTGTCCTCATGGCTGGAAAGTTCTCAGCCATTATTTGGTTAAATAAGCTTTTTACTCCTTTCTCCCTGTCTTCCCCTCTTGGGGCTCCAATAATGTGTACACTATTTCCTTTGATGGTATTCCGTATCTATCGTAGGCTTTATTTATTCCTTCTCATTCTTTTGTTGTTGTTGTTCTAATTATATAATCTTAATTGATCTGTCTTCAAGCTTCTAGCTCACTGATTCTCACTTCTACTTGTTCAAGTTTCATGTGAACTCTCTATTGAATTCTTCACTTCAGTCATTGTATTCTTCATTCCAAAATTTCTGTTTGGTTCTGTTTTCTGTTTTTGTTGTTGTTGAGGTTTTCATTTTGTTCTTGTGTTGTTTTCTCCGTATTGTTAAATTGTTTATCTGTGTTCTCTTTTAGCTCTCTGCGAGTTTGTAGAACAATTATTTTGAATTATCTGTTGTGCAATTTCTGGATCTCCTTTTCTTTGGAGCCAGTTACTGGAGGTCTACTATATTACTTTCATGGCATTTTGTTTCCCTGATACTTTGTGACCCCTATAGCCTTGTGTAGCTGTCTGTACATTTGAAGAAACAGTTACCCCTTAACGACTTCATGGGCTGATTTAAGTAAGGGAAGCCTGTCACCTGCAGATGGAGGCACAATGGACTATGCTGTAACCATGGGTCTAGTGGCTCAGGGCGCCAGGTGCAGGAGTGTGTGGCAGCATTGGGTCCAAGGGAGTATGATGTCTCTGTGGCTCAGCCACTAAGGTTCACAGTATCAACAATTGTGTGGTCCTTGGCAAGCACTGCGGGGGTTCTGCAGTGGCTGCAATTGCTATTGGTCTCCTAAGTGGTGCCTCAAGGACTAGTAACTAAGGACCAGGGCAGGCATCAGTGGTGGCTGGAGCCAGTGGTGTGCCCACACTTGGTTGCAGGGCCCAGCTGCAAGTGTCTATGTAGTAGGGTAGGTCACTTGTAGACGTACTCCTAGTAATGGTGGGTCAGAGTCGGTAGCAGGGGCCAGGGCCAACTATGGGCTTAGTGGCATCTGCTAAAAACATGGGTGTCAGCATGCTTTCCCTTGACTTCACACTCTCCCCTCTGGTATGCATACTGCAGCGGTGACCATTGACAGGGCTGGGGGACATGCATGTCCATAGATGGAGGGGGTAGCTATAGCCAGGTACGGTGGTGTGAGCCAGTGACTGAAGGCAGGGCCTGATCTGGACCTGAAGCAGCTGCAGGGGCCCCGGGTGTGCTGTGCTCTCCTGTGGCTGCATTCTCTCCCATTTGCACGCACACTGCAAGGGAAGGTGGTGATGAGAGTTGGGCTGGGGCTTGCAGGTACAGAGCTGGAAGGCCTCTCTACAGGTAGGTGCTGCGGCACTGGCTAATGTCAAGAAGGCAGGGCATGATCAGGGCTTGTAGTCAGCTGTGGGGACCTTAGATGTTGTTTTGCTCTCCTCTGGCCACACACTCTGGGTGTGCACAGTGTAGTGAGGGCCAGTGACGGGTCAGGCTGGGGGCTATGTATAGGTGGGCACCAGTCAGGGACAGAAGGCCCCTTGTGTGTCATACTCCCATGAGGGGGATAACACATTATATGCACTGACTGAAAGAATATAAAGTCTTGTATTATTGATCCTGAAAATACTTTGTTCCAGCTTCAGTTGATGATGAGTGCTCTGATATTCTAAGAAAGCCTGTTTATTTTTTTGTTTATGCCCTTTTGATTTAAACTCAGATTATGTCAGAAAATCTTGAAGGGGCGTCACCACCTCGTAATCCTCTAACTAACCTTTGCTCTTTCCTCAAGCTGTGGAGGAAGCTGAAAAAGTGTCCTGTCAAGCTACTGGGCACTCCGTCATTTAGACACTTACATCCACATTAAAACTGACATGTAGAAATGCCTTTCACTGCCAGCACTTTCTTGCCCTTTTCTCCCCCTCACTTCCCCCATCTCAGTTCCTTCCATGCAGTCTGAATCATCTCATTTATAATTAGGAGGTGAAAAGGGCAAATAAAAAAACAACGTAGGATTTTAACACATCATTGGCATTGGATATAAGTGCCAGTGATGTACCAAAATAACTGAATGCACAGTTTCCAAATTGGTGCATGGATGTTCAGTACTTGCTGCCCATTCTTGTTTGCATTTCAACCTTCTACATAATGACACCCCATGATAGGATCTGAAATACCAAAAGTTTTGCTTGCATAGTCATTATTGGAATTCTGAAAATCTATGTATGTTCTCATGCATATTTAAATGTTTCAAATATGGTATTATGTGTTATATTCTAAAAGATAGTACATAATAAATATTATAGAAGAGTATGATGAATTATTAACAAATATTTTGTGACAAAACTTGTTAACTATGTTTTGACTATTTATTGAATCATGCACACCCAATTTTAAAGAAAATCACACAAAAATTTGTTGGTTGGTTTTGTCCAAAGTGAAAAGATTGACAAAATGTAGTTCATGAGAACATGCTAATTATATTTAGAAAAAAATCAGTATCATTATACTCTACTGCTTTGGTTGTTCCAAATTCAGAATATTTATCATGAGCTCAGATTCACCCCCATCAGAATATGTATAAGATGGGAAAAGAGAGGAAGACCTACAGGACTAGAAAGACTTCTCCCCATACCAATACTTATAAAATTTTTGACTGCCCTGGAAATTTTATAACCCAGCTAAGGGTGTTATCATTAGATTTGGAATGGGTGAAAGGTATGCTTTCCTTTTGAAGGAGGGAGAAAGGTGATTGTGAACACAGATACATACATTGGCCAGCAGTTTTAGAAAAAGGATGGGTGGGTCTGGAAACCAATGAGGGATTATGCTACCAGGCATGTGTTATCTTTTCTAACTGCATATTTAAAAATGGGAAGTAAACTCCAGATAAATCTGTGGACCCACTGGATACATCAGGAAACAGAGTCAGGCCAGAAGCCTCTTTACCACCAACCCTCAAAAGTCCCCACCTTGACTGAGAGACTTCCTGGGTTTAGTGCAACTCGGAGCCAGGGTCCAATAACCCCAAGTATTCCTAGTTCCCTTTCTGAAATGCAGACTTACCCAAGCTAAGGTCCCCCCGTCCCTTTGAGGAAGGAAAGGAGGAGGATTTTACACTTGTGTACACACTTGTGACGGGGTAGCAGGGTGCTGCCCCAAGAGGACCTGCCATCATCCCCTCCTACAAAGGTTGTCTGCAGAGCTTTCCAAGGAGGTTGCTGCTTCCCTCACCAAATATTCCTCCATGATTTTGTGAAACGTGTCCTCTGAACAACCCCCAGGAGATGGGTGAGCAAGTCACACATTAGACATCTACTCCATCATTCCATTTCCCTAAATCATTGGATTTATTCCTCTACTTCATAAGAAGGAAATTGCACACTTCAACTTCATTTAATGTAAACCAGTATGACATCCAGGTTTTAGTCAACTGTGTAAGCAAATTGTGAGGGTCTTTCCCAGTTGCTCAAGCTAACATATGGAATCCAGAATGCCTGATAAGTACACCCATGTTGATACATTTGGCCATTCCAATATTATTTTCTTCCACCCTGGGCAATTACACTTAGATTCCATTTCTGCACATGTATATATTAATTTCTGCTGATGTAAACTTACCACATTTTACAGTTTTTTCAGTTTGTAAATGGGCTCCTTCCAGGTCAGACTTGGTAATCATTTCCCTTGATTAGGTTGGATTTGACTCTAGCATGGTTCTGCAGGCCATGAGGGATAGCAAGAGTGGATCATTTGGAAACAAGCTTTCCCCTGAGATGTAAGGTCATTACGCTATCCTCGTGCTGGGAGAAGCTCCTTCCTCAGAAAGGGGAGGAGGAGCAGGATCTGCTGGTGAGGAAGGCTTAAAGGGATTTGTAAGGTCAGGATACCCAGATTCATCTGAATTGCTTTCATTCCAGTTCTCAGGGCTCCATCCTTTTCCTATCAGCCCCTAATATGCACATAAGAAATTTGACAAGGATGAGAAATCAACTTGAATCATAACTTGGAGCTAAAAGAGATTAACTTATGATAATCATAGAATTCCCTTCCCCCATTCTCTTAGCTCTGCCTGGAGGTGTTCATTTTCATTGCACCATTTCCCCAATGCAATAAAAAGTAGTTAGCATAGTCCACGGTACCAATGGCAGAATTCCCATCATAACAGTCTTTTGAAACAGTCCCTTACTTTCCAAAGTCTTCTGTTTAATAGGCATATTATTTCCAGCAACATCTGGGGCTGTGCCTTAAAAAAAAAAAAGTCCCCATTGTGGACATTGTAGGTTTGGGGGATAATTAAAGTAATGAAGTACCCTGAAAGGTGGATCGCAACCTGGGCTTGCAGGGACGTGCAGGGCAGCACGGGCCACTGAGAGAGGCTGGGCCCAAGTGGAAGCTGGGAGGGGCCAGGCGGGTGAGGCGGGCAGTGTGGGGCCCTGCCTAGCCCACCCCCCAGACACCGCATGTTGCCCTGGGTCCCCCGGCAGTGCGGCCCGGGTGAAGAGCAAGCGCCCGAGGAACAAGGCCCCTCGGCGGTCAGCGACCCCGGCCAGGCCAGGGACTCTGGAGAGGAAGCCCTGGGGGAGCCAAGAACTTCCCCACCGGACAGTCCTCAGCCCTGGTACCAAAGGCCTTCCTGGATCCAGAAAGAGCAGCTCCTGCCTTGGTCGCCCCCAGGCCTCACTGCCAAGCGGTCCCCGGGAACCCCAGTTCCCCCCTACCCCCAGATGACCTGGGAGGGTGGCCCCGTCAAGGATGACCCTGCTACCGTCCTGGGACCCCAACTATGAGGCTCAAGCGGGACCTCGTCTGGTGCGGGGGCCCAGCTGTGGGTCAGGCACCTCCTTCTTAGGCAAGACCTTGTGCCGTCCCTCATTCTGGCCTCTGTACGAGGCAGCAGCGTGAGGCAGAGGCCTCAGGCCCGTCTAGCAGGACATCAGAGTGGAGAGCAGGTGCCCAGGGATGCAGGGTTCCTGATGATGTGCTATGAAGATGTCTTTCTTTCTGACCCTGCGCTGCCCTGTGGGCAGCGTGTTCCCCTGTACCTGTCTCAGGGCCCTCAGCAGGTGACGGGCTCTCTGAAGATGCTGCCCCCAACCCCAGTTATGTCCCCCGGGTCCTCCCCACTCCATCCTCTGGCTGCTCCACCGCCTGGCTCAGAGGGCCTGAGCTGATCTCCTTCACTGGCCTCCTGCAGATGAGCCAGGGGGAGCCAAGACCCAGCTCCCCAGGGGCTCCCATACACCCTGCTGACCCTCCAGATGCTGCCTCTGACCACCCAGGTACCAGTGGTGGCCAGAGCTGTTCTCACTGCATGGACCCATCTCTCCCATGGGCCCCAGGCAGCCAAGGTCCATAGCCCCTCCAGGGGCAGAGTGGGCCCCCTACTTCGCCAGGCAGGTTCTGTTGACAGTAAAACAGTGTTGGTTTGTAAAGTAATGAAGTAAATGCTAGTGTTCTCTACCCAGAAGTTACCCATCTCAGTATGTTGGGTTTCAAAAGTAATTTTTTTTTTTGGACACTTGGCCTAAACTTCCGAGTTTTGCCACCAAACAGTAGGACATCAGCTCTGAAGAGGCTCAATCTAAATTCTTTGACTAATGTAAATATCAGAGAAAGCGCAATCTAGCATATAAATCAGTTTCTTATATACTGATTATAATTTATTCATTAAAAATATGCTGTTATTTTAAGAACAAAATCACAAGTACATCACTAAAAAAAGGGTGTTTAGGCCAATGCAACTTGTGCCCTTGTGACCATCCTCTGGGATCATCAGAGACTTCCTTACAATGTTCCCTGAGGCTCTGAGCTTTCTGGCTGTGCCCTTTGTCTTAATCCATCAGGTTCTTTCTATGTATGGCCAATATAAGGTTTCAATAGATTATAAACAGTGCATATAAACAGTGCATTTTACTGGAAAGAAGACATTAATTTTCATCCTTGGCATTTCTAATTATCTCTGGAGTTATTCTCCATTCACATTTGACAAAGGATGTTTAAGACTGCTTTTCTGCTTCTAGTAGCAATCTCCTATATCCCATCTCTGTTTTCTTTCCAATCCTTAGGGTTAAAAAAGTTAATGTATTTCTTGTTTCTTCCTGAAAAATTGAAAAATGTAGGATTGTGTTTGTAGACTCAACTTCCTCGTGGTGGTCTGTTGCAAGCAATAGAGAGTTCCCTTGCAAACAGTACTAAGGATTTCATTATTTGTGACTTATGATCCTCACCAATGCTGCTTTTACATAGATTACTGAAGAAAATATAATATGTGGTCTACTATTTCCAAATAGTTTTATTCTGTCAACCAAGTTTCCGAACAAAAGTCAGAACCAGTCTTCTCCCTTAAATATTTTTAAAGTATATAAAAATAAAATAACATACACAAAATAATGGAATTGCTTTATTAAAAATGGAAAATATCATGTAAAACTTTGAGGTAGAATTATATGAAGAAAAATGTAGAACAGATTTGCTGTATATAAGTATTACTTTCAAGTATTCTCTAGAATTATAAAGGAACAGATTTTAATATCTCATGTTACAGGATATGATGGTCCAGGCAATACTTATGTAATCTAGTCTTAGAGATGAAATCTCATCTTGGATAAATTCATCAATACTGAGTCCTTACAAATAAGATCTTGCAAATAAAAAAATAAACCAAAAATAAAAATCCCCACTAGTTAATTTTTCACTATCACCTGCTAGACCCTCTTTATCTTTTAAAATATCTGTGGTTTAAATGAGTCTGGAATTTTAATTTTTTACAACATATTTTCTGGGTTTAATTAACATTCAGTAAAGTCTTTAATGTTTAAGAGTGGTTTGATTATGGGAAATATGTTATCGCCTTCCAAATCCAGGAACATAAAACTGTCTTTAAACACATTTAAATAAAATTAGAATACTTTAAAAATTGCACCCCAAAGTGTGTGTTTTTATGAGCTGTGAGTAACTTAAGAGGCTCAGCGGCTTTGTCTTGAACAGATGCGTGAGAACAATCTGAGAGAGTACATCTAACAGTGAGACAGCAAATGATGAAATTATGTATGTATTTATAGTACTTATATTGTTCACTAGCTCTTTATATAACTACCTTTTCACTTTGGGACTTTTTTCATTGCGTATGTTGTGATCTTATCTGTTTGCTTTTCTTTGGGGACAATGGGTTATTTAGTATCTCTTTTAAAAATGTGTTTAGGGTGTGCATTTTAACAGCCTTGTCTAGTTGCATTATTTGCATGATTTGCTCCCTGTAACATCTCTCCCTTATGCAGCAAACAAAGAAAATAATTTGGGACTTGGGTATAAGTGAGAGAATCTTGTGCTACAGATGGTTATAGGACAAAGCAGGAGAAGTTTAAGTACCTTAAATGGCTTTTGCCAGAAATTCTTGCTTGTTTTCTTTTCTTTTTGGATTTATCATAAAATTAATAATATTAAGCATTTCTACTACAAACTATAGTTTACTGCAAGCCTTTACTTTGGAGACACAATTCTTAGTGCTTCATATACATATACATATAGACATTATTGTATTCAATCCTCACAGTGATGTTCAAGGAGATGCTGTTGTTCTCTTTTTCACAGATGAAGAAACTGAGATGCAGAGAGGATGAGCAGTTTTTTCATAATCACATGGTCAGAGCATGAAAGAACTAAGAAAGTAGCCCAGTTCTATATGACTGAAAACCCTGTGCAATTAATGACCCTCAGAGCACGTAAGCAGTAGATATAAAAATTGGTCCATATTTTGCAAGGGCTTGAGGTAGAGATGGAAACAATAGTGACAGTAGTAACAGGAGTAATGACAGTAATAATAACACTGCACAATTTGCCATTTGGGACCAGCAAAGGGCCATGAGTCAATCTAGGGACTTCACGTAAAGTGTATTTATCTTCCTTATGACCCTGAGGAATGGTGTTATTATTCCCATTTTAAGATCACAAAATTAAAGTCAGGAAAGTTAGGAATCTCACTCAAAGTTACATAGCTAGTACATTACAGATGCAGGAGTCCAGCTGAGAACTGGATTCTAAATATATTCTATACTTAATCTTCTGCCCCATTGTAAGCTGCATTTCTTCTTTACTTGTGATTTCATCTAAGAAAATCTTCCTGTTGGAATAGTGCTGTGGTTTTTTCCCCTAATCCTAGTATAATGTGACACATACTGCACAATGATTGGAGATATCATTATATCTACAGACCTATTCATCAATTTGTTTCTGTTAAATAAAAAACTTTCTGAAAATAGTGGAGAAGGGCTGGATGCAGGTGTGGAAATCTTCCACGTAAGCCAAAAATCTTTTAACAAATGATAATATTCTCATGGGACAAGGATAAAAAATGGGCCATTACGTCACCAAAATTCTGAGACTTCTCGTAATACTAACGGAAAATAGAACCAAAGAAATGTAGTTATTACTAAGGGCCCCATCTGAAGGCAGGAAGGATTTAACAATATGAAGTCACATGCAGGCCAAATTATTTGGTAGCAACCTTGGAATACTGAAGCTACCAATGCCCAGGATCTGAATCAAGAGGAAACAGACCATTTTTTCAAAGATTTCTTAGAGATCTGAAGGAAAGAATCTTTGACTTGTAAAGTTCAATGTTTGGATTAAAATTTATCAGGTTGCATCTGTGAAGCTTTCCATTTTGGGTCAAAGAAAAAAGTATGTCTCTGTGTGTACGTGTGTGTGTGTGTGTGTGTGTGTGTGTGTGTGTGCACGCACATACTATATTAGTCTGCTTGGGCTGCCACAACAAAATACCACCGACTAGGTGGCTTAAACAGCAAAAATTTATTTCCCACAGTTCTGGAGGCTTGGAAGTCCAAGATCAAGTTGCCATGAGGTATGTTTTGTTCCAAGGCCTTCTCTTGGCTCACCGAAGGTGGCTGCCATCTTCCTGTGGGCTCAAATGGCCTCTTCGTAGGAACAGGAAAGAAATCTCGCTAGTATCTCATCTTATAAATGCAGTAATCCAATCAAGAAGGTCTCACCCTTATGACCTCATCTAACCCTATTACCTCCCAAAGACCCCATCTCCAAATGCCATCATACTAAGGGTTAGGTCTTGAACACAGGCATTTGGGGGTGGGGGGGACACAAGCATTCAGTCCATAACACTCTGCCCCGGCCTTCCAAAATTTGTATCCTTCTCATACGCAAAATACGTTCATTCTATCCCAACAAACAGCCCCAAAAGTCTTAGCTCATTCTAGTATCCATCTAAAGTCAAAGTCTCATCTAGATATCATCTAAAATCAGATATGGGGGAGACATGAGGTGCAATTCATCCTGAGGTTAAATTCCTCTCCGGCTGTGAACCTGTGAAAGCAAACAAGTTATGTGCTTCCAAAATACAAGGGGCCATCATAGGGTAGATATTCCCATTCCAAAACAGAGAAATAGGAAAGAAGGAAGAGGTGAAGGGGCCCAAGCAAGTCCAAAATGTAGGAAGGCAAATTCCACTAGGTCTTAGGGCTGGAGAATAATCCTCTTTGCTTTCCAGGTCCAGTGGGGCAGCAGCATCACCCCCAGGGCTCGGCTCATGTGTTTCTGTCTACACACCTGAAATCAAGGTGGCGGCAGCAGACTTGGCCCTCCCCCCTGCCCCGGGCCTGTGAACTCTGTGCTTCTGGTGGGAGTGGCAACCCACATGATCCCTCAATCACCTTTGGGATCCTTCTTCCCTTCCTGAGGGAGAGCTCACATTCACAGCTGAATAGCCCTACAATCCCACCTTGTAAAATCTACAAAGTCTGACTGCCTTCCTTCATCCTGTCCCACTTTCTTCCCCACTTTAGTTCAAACTGGCAGTGAATCTGCTGGTATAACCCCATCTCGATTCTTGGCTTATTAAATTCATGAGTCACACCATGATCTCTTTATCAAATCATTTTCAACCACACCCTTAGTATTCTCTTCAGAACCAGCTTTCTCATTTTTTTTTTTTTTTTTTTTTTTTTGCAATATGGAGAAGCTGAAAATTTCCCTATCTTCAAGTTCTGGTTCCTTTTTGCTTAACAATTCCTTCTTCAATTCATCTCTCTCCTTTCACATTTTACTATAAGTGATCAGGAGGAATGAAGCCACACTTGCAATACTTTGCATACAAATCTTAGCTAAATATCTAATTTCATCACTCACAAGTGCTACCTTCCATAAAAGACTAGAACACAGTTCGGTCAAGTTCTTTGCCACCTTATAACAAGGATCATTTTTCCTCCATGTTCCAATAACATGGTTCTCATTTGTGTCTGAGTCCTCACCCTTAACATCCGTATTTCTAGTATGCAACTCAAAATTCTCCCAGCCTCTGTTCATTATTCAATTCCACATGTTTTGGTATTCATTACAGCAGCACCCCACTTCTCAGCACCAAAATCTGTCTTAACTCAGGCTGCTATAAAGAATACCATAGATTGAGTAACTTAAACACAGAAATTTATGTCTCACATCTCTGAAGTCTGGAGGTCCAAGCATTGTTGAGGTCTAATGAGAGCTCTCTTCCTGGCTGGTAGAGAGCAACCTTCTCACTCTGATCTGTATATGCAATCTATATACATGGTGGGAAGAGAGTGTGAGCAAGCTCTCTGGTTTCTCTTTTCATAGGAGCACTAATCCCATCTTGAGTGTCCCTCCCTTTTGACTTTATCTAAATCTAATCACCTCCCAAAGGCCTCATCTCCAAATACCACCACATTGGAGGTTAGGGCTTCAACATATGCATTTCGGGGAGACAGCAGCATTCAGTCCATAATATACAAACATACATACACATATATTTACATGTGTTGATAGATTATACATATTCTAGCTACATATTCTGCTAACTATAGATGCAGAAATAGCATTAGTAGAATCAAGTATAAAAATAGAAGTGATGACATCTCCTTTCACTCTTTACTTATATATAGCACATAAGCTGTTTTTGAAACAGCTGGCAGAAGTGTTACTTTTTCTTCTTAGTGTGAAACTTAGTTAGACTTAGCATGGTGAAATCAGTCATTTGTTCCTAATCAGCATTACAGATAGGCTGACAGCAAAAGCACCCAAAATTGAGGCCCCTGCATCTCTTTACAGGAGACTGAGCAAAACCCCACAGCATTATCTTAAACTTTAAATTTGACATCCACTGGCCTTTGTAGAAACAACCCTCTCAATTTTTTTTAAGGGTATTAGATAGTAATTCCATTTCCAGCATGTTTCTGTGGAAGTAAATTATGGATATGTAAAAATGTATATCTCTCTGTGTATATCCACTCTAGTAGTATTTACATTAGTAAAACAGTTGAGGTGTCAAATGGTAGGGAATGTTTAAATAAACCACAGCGCAGCAACGTATCAAATGCTATGGAGTCATTAAAGTGATAATTTTATTTAAACAAATGAGAGACTAGAAATTTTTTTTTAAAAAGTCAAAAGATGAGATTAGGGCTTCCCTGGTGGCACAGTGGTTGAGAGTCCGCCTGCCGATGCAGGGGACACGGGTTCGTGCCC
>NC_041224.1:27161982-27175687 GCF_002837175.3 Physeter macrocephalus | reverse complement strand
GGGGACACGGGTTCGTGCCCCGGTCCGGGAAGATACCACATGCCGTGGAGCAGCTGGGCCTGTGAGCCATGGCCGCTGAGCCTGCGCGTCCAGAGCCTGTGCTCCGCAACGGGAGAGGCCACAGCAGTGAGAGGCCCGCGTACCGCAAAAAAAAGATTAGAAAAAATGGTAAAGTGAACCCTAGTACCTAATTTCTCTTCCCACCAAAATCTCTGTGAAATATCAGGTAATAAATTATGTTTAAGAAAATAAAGTCATAAGCACAGTGGAAATCAAGGAAAGACCTTGGTGGAAGACGATTTCTGAGGAATTCCTAAGACCTAGAAATGGAGTGATATCAGAATCACAGAGAAGCAAGAGTGAAGGAAATAAAAATCCAAAACTCATGCAGGAATAGGAAGAGCTTAGGAGAAGTTTCAGGGAAGTTCCAAGCTCAAAGTTACCTGGAGCAGAAGCAGGAGGGACCATGTTGAAATTTAAGGGGAATTATAGTCTGACAATAAGCCATCGATTTATTCAGCCTCCACCCATTTGTACTGAGCTGGGGGCAATGTGTCCACAGAGGACCAGGCACTGGCTGTGACTCAGGTGCAGAGCTAAAGCAATGCCCAGGTCCCTGCAGACTCCAAGGAGGGAGAAGGAGCTGCACGTCCAAGGCAGGCTTTCTATCAGGCTCATCAGATGCAATCTCTTGAAGTCAGAACCAACCTCAGCTAAACTTGGTGAGGCGGATCTCACAGAGAAATACAGCATGGTAACCAAGAGTCAAGAAACAAATACCATTAAAGAGGGGTAACAAAATGACACCCAAGAAAATCATGCTTTTACTGCAAACTGAATACCCCACAATAAGTTTACCTGATATCCTTCTGAGATTTGTGTGAAATGTGGAAATTTAAACATGTTTACAAAATAAAAATCTCAGTTGAATTGTTGAAAAGAAACAGTAATAAAACCAATCAATGAACTAGAATATCAAATAATTTTCCTAGAATGTAGCCCATTTCCTAGAAACATAAAGTATAAGAGAAAAATAAATGATATACAGAATATACCCAGAAATTTCAACAACCATTCAGAAACAAAATATTTTGAAAAACTAAAGGTATATGTAGTTATAACTACATTTATATATATAAAAATATAACAGAAAAGCTGGAAATATGACTGAAAAAATAGAATCTATAGAAGATTATGAAACTACTTTAAAAGCAGCAAATGAAACTCTGAGGAATAAAAAAATAAAATGTAAAATCTCAGTGGCTGGATTAAATTCCTGATAAACATATATGACAAAAGAATGAGTAAACTGAAGGATATAACCCAAAAGGAGTATGGCTAAAAAAAAAATCTAGGAAAACAAAGAGATGGAAAAGTAAGAAAAAAAAGTTAAAACACAAAAAGTCAGAATTAATAAAATAATATCTGATCAGTGTGCCAGAGGAAATTTAAAAGAGAAGGGGGACAAAGCAATTTCTAAAATCTAATAACTAAGAATTTGCCTAGAATTGATGAAATTCACCAATCTTCAAATCATAGAATCCTAACAAAATCCAGGCAGGAAAGATTTGCTTTATTGTGATATTTGCTTTATTGAGGTGCTGTGGAATCAAACCCGCAATATCTCCAAGATCTGCCTATATCTTTCTATGAGAGTGAAACAAATTTCAACAAAAACTGAGAGGTATTGGGCTTCCCTGGTGGCGCAGCGGTTGCGCGTCCACCTGCCAATGCAGGGGAACCGGGTTCGCGCCCCGGTCTGGGAGGATACCACATGCCGCGGAGCGGCTGGGCCCGTGAGCCATGGCCGCTGAGCCTGCGCGTCCGGGGCCTGTCCTCCGCAACGGGAGAGGCCACAGCAGAGGGAGGCCCGCGTACCACAAAAAAAAAAAAAAAAAAAAAAAACTGAGAGGTATTTACTACCAACAGACCTTCAGCTTCAGTAAAGGGATTCATAAAGGAAGCACCTTAGGCACAAAGAAAATGATTTCAGGTGGAAAGTCTAGAGAAAAAAGAATGTTGAACAAAGATGTTGAAAAATGTTTAGAGAATTCAAAATAAACATTGACTACATCAAACAGTAAATCTTTGAAAGAAAAAAATTTAAAAAGACAGGAGATAACTAAAATACCAGATCACAACATCATGTAAATTACAAAGGGGGTCAATTGGAGCTACAGCTTTCTAAAGTCCTTGAACTAGTTGAGAGGGGAGTAAAGATACCTATATAATTTAGACTATGCTAAAAATTTGTAGAAAAATCATAGCCTCCAACTTCCAGATACATAAAGGAAGGGAAATCAAAGAAGAAAATCGACATAATCAGTAAGAGAACAAGAAAGAAAAGGTGAGAAGGAAAAGAAAAATAAAGGGACAAGTAAATAGAAAACCATAGAAAAGAAAAAATATTCAGTCAGAACACAAGAAAGGAAGAACGAAAAAGGGGTGGGAAATCAGGACAAGTAGGAGCTATTTAATACAATGGTAGAACTAAATCAGAAGTCAAATAAATGCAAATGGATTTAATGCTCTAGGGAAAAGACAAAGAATCTCTGAAAAGATTAAAAAATAGCTAATTGATATTTCCAAATATACATTGCAGGATTTGGCTTGCCAGTAATTACTTGGGATTTTTTATCTATGTTCATGAATGATATTACTGGAATGTCATTTTCTTTTTTCATACATACCTTATTTTGCTAAGTTACACTAGCTACATAAAATGAGTTGAAGTCATGGTCTCCCCCCTTTTTCCCCTACTCTTGGGAATTTACACAATATTGGAATTATCTCTCCCTTCAGTATTTGGTAGAAGGTGTCTAAAAAGTCATATGGACCTTTACTGTTTTCACTGATTTTTTGTTTGTTTTTGAAGGGTAAATTATTATCTACGGGTTGACTATCTTTAATCATGAGACATCTCTTCAGGTTTTCTATGTCTTCAGTATGCTTTGGTAAATTATATTTTCTAGGAAATGGCAATTTTTGTTTATTTTCAAATTTGTCATGAGGATTTTTTTTGAATTTTCTCTTGCAATATTTAAAACTTCCATCAACAATACTAGCTATAATTAATCCTCCTTTACATTTCTAATATACTTTATCTGTATTGTTTTTTGATCCTCGGTTTGTCATTCCAAAGATTTACCTACTTTATTAGTCTTTGTAAAAATTAGCTTTCATGTTGATCCTTTCTATTATATCTTTATTTTCAACGTAATTAACTTTTGCTTGTATCTTCATAATTTCGTCTCCTCTGCTTTTATTGGCTTTACTTTATTCTTTTAATGAGAGGGTAAAGAAAAACAATAAGGTTAAGGAAACATAATCTAGTCCTAGCTTTGCATTCAGAATTTCACTAGTTGTTTGGAAAGTTATGTAAATCCGGACCTGGGTATTCTCATTGTTTAGGAGATGTTGCCATTGCTTCTTCCTATGTCATCAAGTTCAGACAAGAAAAGACAAAAATTATCTGGATTAATAGTTGCCAGTTTGAAACACTAAGTTTGGAAAGCTGATTAGACTGTATATAAATTTGAAAATCAGTGTAACCTCACTTCTAGAAATGATCAATCTCAAAGTGACTTGACTGTACTTTAATATTCCTTAAAACTGAAAATAAAATGCCCTTTTACTACTAATCTCAAAATTAATCATTTTATGAAACATATATTCAAAGAATTTGTATTACTTGTCTCATACTAAGATACTACAGGGTTATGTTAACTTCACAAAGGAGTTATAGAAAGTTATATAAAGGGAATAGTTTATTTCCATTCCATAAAAGAAAATTCAATGTTGGGTTGATAAGCAAAGTTCCTGGCATGATGTTTTTGCACATTCCTTGAAAGACATTTTATTAAAACAACATACAAATTAAATTCTTAAATTAACATCGATACCCCTTCCTTAAGGGAAGTATATTTAAAATTAAATTTGTATGTGATTACCTCAAACATAGCCTTATTAACAGCCACCTAGATGTTTGTGGGTTTTCATGCATTAAATTTTTGTTACAGATTATTCACGGTTTGTTAATTGGTGTGATACTTGATGAATATTGATGGTGCATATTGTGGAAATAATTTCCATATGAAAGGGGGTAAAAGAATTTCCTGCTCAAGCAAAACTCTGAAAATAAAAGAATTCTGAAAGGCTGAATTTAGAATATAAGTTGACCCTCTTATTTATTTAACAGTTCAGAATTCGCTATAACCAGGCATCCCAAAAGTATGTATGCCAGATTATAGCTGAATACTTTAATGACATACAAAACAAATGAGGAAATTGATTTATTGGGGCCCTGTTTAAATGTCTAATGTGGAGGTTAAATGTTTGCTTTATTTAAATGAGATGTTCAGGCTTTAGAACAATCTACTAGATTTCACTTATACTTCTAAAATGCCATGTTCTAAGGGTGTTTATATTTCTCATTTTACAGCAGAAATGTAGATTCAGTTAATACATTTGTATAGGGAAGACGTTGATCAACTCACAGGATCTTCTTTAGCCAGCATATGTCTGTTATGGTACCTGGGGTCACCAGCCAGCCACTTAAGGCAGGAAGATTATTCTTGACCACTT
The DNA here is from genome assembly GCF_002837175.3 of Physeter macrocephalus. NCBI lineage: Eukaryota > Metazoa > Chordata > Mammalia > Artiodactyla > Physeteridae > Physeter > Physeter macrocephalus. The sequence continues at coordinate 27,171,103 of NC_041224.1, read as the reverse complement.
CCATCATGAAAAAGGAAGTTGTTTACTCTCACTGGAATAGTCACTTACTCTAGAAATGGATTTGCCTTACCTCCTGGAAATGCTTCTGCCAAAATCACTATCTGTGCATTTACAGAATACCTTAATCATTGTCGTAATACTCCTTGCTTCTGACAAGGCAACTCTATTTGCTGCCTAACAAACCACTTCAATACTTGGTAGTTTCACAGAAGTAATTATTTTTTAACAAAAGTATCTTTCATGATTGTGTGACTGACTGCTCAGGTGGGTAATTCTTCCATTCCATGTGATGTCAGTTGGTACTCCAGTAATGGTCTCTATGAGGCTGGAATATCTAAGCTGTCTGTCACTTAGGTAGTGGACGTTTAGAGGGCTGGCGTCCGCTAGGGTGGCTGGGCTTCTCTCTCTTTCCATGGAGTTGCAGAGTCTTGATTCTTTATGTGGCCTTTCGTATGCTCTCTCCATAAAGTCTAACTTCTTAGATGGCAGCTCAAGACTCACAAGACCACAAAAAGTAAAAGTAACCAGGTTTTAAGGTTTAGACCCAGAGCTACCTCAGATTGTTCAAAGTATTTATATGCTAGCACAGTTTCAGTTCTGCCTCTAGAAGGGAGGAAGGAGAAGAAAAATATGACATATTTAATCCATCACAGGGAGGAAGTCACTCAAGGTAGAGCTAAGAGTATTTACCTAGATTCTAAGGAGGAACATTGTGTTTGCAAGCTGGAGTGCAGGAGGTGAGGAAAAGAGTAGCATGAGATGAGCCTGACCCAGAAAAACCCATGGTCTTACAGGATTCATTGAGTCCATGGAACTTTGTTATAAATGATATTAAAGGAGGCTATTCAAGGATTTTAGACAGAGAGGTTAAATGAATAGATTTTCACTTTTAACAGGTCACGCTGGCTAGAATGGAAAATGGTTTGGCAGGGAGCAGGACTGGAGGTAGAAAGACCATTCAGTAAACTTCTGAGATAATATGGGAGAGGAAGGTTGATGGTTTCTTAGAGTAGGTCAGAAAAGTGGAAATGGAGAAAACCATGCTGCTTCAAAAGATATTTAAGCAATATACTCAACAGCACCTTACTATTGATTAAATGTGAATATACCAATCTCTGGCTTGAATCACTACGTAGATGATGATTGAATTACCAAGACGGGGAACCTGCAGAAGTAGGTTTGGAGAGGAATGATCATTAGTTCTGTTTTGGCTTTTTTGAGTTTAAATTCCTGTGAGCTATGCAGATGAAAATGTTAAGCAGTCAGTAAGCTACTTGAGTGTAGATCCCAAAAGAAAGATCTGGGGGTATAGAGTTGGTAAAATCCTGAATCATGATGGTGATTAGATCAATGGTTGCGGGTGAGGCTACTTCCTATTGGGTGAAGGTAGCAGAAGAAGAAAAGAGAGTTTACATCCTATGCCAAATGGCCTAGAATTACTAAAAGAGATGCTTTACTGTAGTAGTAATCAACAAATCACAACGTAGAACAATGAGCTATCATTTTAAACCAATTATCCTGGTAAAAATATAAAAAGCAGGTGATAAATAATGGTGAAGATGTTGTAGAACCACAAGCAGAGCTGATGGGAGTTTAGAATGATGTGGCCATTCTAGAAAACCATCAGGTGTACGCATACGCTACAGTTTAGCAATCCCTCTCCTAAGTAGGCACCAGAGAAAATAAAAAACATGTACAAACAGGACTACTCTTAGTGTATGGGGGACTCATGCAAATATTTTTGGCAGAACCCTTGTCTGTATATATAATTTGAGGAGAATAATATATTTTAAAAATTGAGGAGCCCATGTGAGGTATAGTGGTTAATTGATTATTTAGAATAATGGGTAGAGAAGAGGTGTTGAAATATTTATTTATTGTCTAATTAGTGCATGTGAATACTCTTTATGATGTTCAAGTACCATCTCTTCTTGGTCAGATCCAACAATAATCTCTTCATGTTTTTTATTGTCCAACATGCTGTTTCTGGCCAATTTCTTATCTCCTACCACAGAAAAAGGGATAACATAGTTGTTACTCACAATTCCAAGGCTATTTGGAATTTTAACAAAAAATACCTTCTTGTCTCTGCAGTTACATAATTTTAATTATTTAATGCTGGATACATAATTACTCATGACAGTACATCATTCATTCCGCTCTCCATGAATACTGAATTCCAAAGACTATCTCAAACATTATTATTCTACGTCATTGATAATGACCGCAAATTCAAGTCTTACCCAGATTATGCAGGACAATATGAATGATAATTTGTTCTCTTTTCATGTTAAATTTCACTTTGGGGATTTTATACCGGTACCATTTTCTCAAGGAATGTCTAGCCTTCATCTGTCGCTGCTTAAGACCAGAGAGCATAATGCCATCAAATTAGTTGCAGGCAAGAGAAGATATAGATAGGAAGGGCCTGTTAGAATTGTGAGCCAAGAGTTTAGATCTCCAAAGCTCTTGGAGGAGATGGGAGGACTGGCCAACCATGGAGGACTGGCTTCCATGCAGAGCCTGTGGAGGAAGTAGAGTGACCCATCTGGATGCCAGAAGTGGGGGAGGGGAGAGCTGGGTATGGCAGAGAAGATAAAGGATGGGCACCATCACCTCTGTCACCTTAGAGAATCTTCAAAAATTAGTGGGTCAACATCATTCTGGCAACCCAATCTCATGGAACCTGGGCCACAGGATTTGGGTAGACCTATCAACATGAGTAATGGAGCTCCGTAGGGCAAATGCTCAACCCCACATGCTCACTGTCCAGGCTCAGGGCACCACCCAAATGGCACTGCCAGCCTGGCCTGTCCCAGGCACCATAGAGGTACTTAGAACATTTCAAGAAAGGCCCTCCAAAGCACAGCACTGCCTAAAGCCTGGCACCCAGGATAGAAGTCCCTGTGCCTAAGTCTAGGGTCATTATTATGTGTGAGGATGCTCACTCCAGTCGTGGTTTTAGAGGGTTACAGGTAAAATGAGATTCCGTAAATGTGGTATATGCCAACAATGAAATAGAAAGTGGTCCAAATAGTAACAGATGCCCATTCAGTAGCCTGGTATATCAGACACCTCTGGGGGATTCCTCCCTATTTTGTAGGTCTCACCAAGAAGAACTCCAGGCCACTGCCATGGCAACCACTTTTGCACTTCAAAGAGATCTGCCGGATGCAACCTGATGGTTCCTGACCTTGATCCATACAACAAAGCACTGTTTCCTTCCCTAGGGCTTCTCTGAAGCTGTGGTATGGGGTGCCTGCAGGAATACTCCAAGATCGACTCAAAAGTTTAGAGAAATTAGTGCCTGTGAGACCCCAGTTGGCCAGTGAAAGACAAAAGCCAATGGATAAACACATGCTTCCTACTTTGATCCCCTGGGCAGAAAATTCTGAGATGCGTTTCATACAATTTCTAAGAAGGTTCTAAGGGATCACGGGCACATCATAGGGTCAGTGGAGACGACCAAATAACAGGTTTATGTATTGACTTTCTTTCTTCATTCACTCTTTTCGTCCCTGACATCAGCACTCTGGGATCATTCTCAAATAAACCATCTGCACAGAACATTTTCTCTCAGGTTCTCCTTCAGGAGAACCCAGGCTAAGACACATGGACAATTTTTTTAAAAAACACGATGTTGACTGAAAAGAATAAGAAAAAAGAGTGAGACACATAGCACTATTCTGCTTATATAAACTAAAAGTACATACATACATACCCCCAAAACTCCATATTTTGAAGGAGATTCAGATAGATAGATAGATAGACATATATAGATATTTATATATACATGTTTAAAACATTTATGTTATATATTTATATAACATGTTTTATATGGTTACAATATATGTTTTATATATACATATATATGATACATGTAAAACATTAGAATGGATACTTTTGAGGAGGGGAATGAAAGGAATTGGAAAAAAAAGGAGAGGGGAGTAAAATCAAACAGAAAACAGACTCACGATGATACCAAATTAAGACTTGAAAAATTATTTACTCAACTCAATGCCCCTGAGATCCAATTTTTTGTGGAAACAGAAAAAAGCAGAAAGATAGAAAAGGATGGACACGTCTCAAACAAAGGAAAATATTTTATGCCAAGAAATATTCTTTAGCTTCTTAATGATTGTGAGGAAGGAAATGCACTGAATGAAAATGGAAGTGACGTAAGCCTTTTTGGATGCCATTTCTAGACACTCTTCTCAGTCATCCTTCTCTCTTTACAGAAGTACCAATTCTCATGCTTGAATTATCTTGCTAGTCTTTGGTTTACACCCTGGCCTTAGCACAAAATTGTTAAAAATGTAGACTGGGTATATTGCTGCCCGCCAAAATCCAAACCATCCACTTCATCTCATTTTATTTATTTCATCTGCTTATGTATTGTTTGCACTTGACTTGCTGAAAATACTGCTTACTGAGGTTAGGGGATAGGACAAGGAAAAGAGACTTTCTGCCCTAAAATTAGCCATGCCACTTTGCTTCCTCACACGTAAGCATTCTGAATTCTCACCCAGCCTCTCTGGGTATTTCAAGAATGACTATAATTATTTTGCCAGCATTTTTCAAATTTGCATTTGTTCTGCTTTTTTCTTAATGTGTGAAATGTTATCAAAAAAAAGAAATCTTTAAGACAAATGTGGCCTCTGTTTCCTGCTGCACTGGTGAGATGCCCAGTTTCCAGGTGCTCTTTGGTTAAATTCCCTTGCTGAGAAGGGCATGTCTGGTGGTTGATTTGGCACAGATTCTACTTCCAAGAAAATAAAAGAAACTCTGATCAAGAAAGATAATAAGACTTCCTGTTCCCATATCTACTCAGTGAGAGACAACATAGAGGGAATATGTGTAATTTACAACAGCTGGATTGTCCTCTTGTAATTTATCCTTGCCCCAACAAATTAAAGCCTTTTTCTAGGGGAGGAGGGGGCTTCCCTCAGTCACAAGTGTGAACAGCATGAGCAGGTGAGCTGAGAGATGAAAAATCCAAACCTCGGCATGACTATTGCCCAAGACAGCCTGCCCCAGGGCATAAGGCTGCTGTCAAGCCTGCAGATGCTTTTTTAGGGTGATCCCTGGCTCCAGTCACTCATGTTTCTTGTCCCTAAAAATTTTGTCTCATAGCTAAAAATGTATAAGTTTTGAAAAATTCCCTCAGCCCATTTAAAATTAGAGTTTCCCTGCTAAAAGGGAGGTGACATACAATTTTGATAAGCTCACTTTAAGTATCTCAGGCTTACCTCATAATTTCCCCTCACCACCACCCCGGGAGCACTAGATAATTTACAGAGACATCTAGGAATGGCAGAAAGAACAATAGTTTGTAGGAGAAGGTGCTGCCATAAGTCTCATCTTTGCTGCTTATGAGCTGTATGAATATAGAAAAATTTTTTAAATCCTATGAGACTCACCACAGCTATAAAAGTGAAGGTCATAATGTCTATGACCCTTAACATATAGCAGACCACCAGGCACCTAGTAGGTACTTGATTGTTGTTTCTTTCTTCTTTCCTACTACTCTCTCCGCCCTAATACCTAGAAGTTGAAGCCTTCATTCCTATTGACTGAAAGCTTATCTAAAATATTCATATTCAGTTCTTTATCTCTTCTCTCCCTCTTAATCTTTTGTAATAAATTCTTTACTCATTACTTTTACGGGTGGGGAGGGCATGGTATATTTCAATACTAAGAGAGAATGAGTACTCAAGGTTAAGAATTTTTTTTGTAATAATTACAAAAGTTATTTTACAATACACAAGTTGAAGAATGTAATATTCTTTTTCTTTTTGTTTTGTTTTCCCCTTTACCAAATTTAATCTGCTTGGAGACTCCACTCTCCCAGCTAAGAAAAATATGCAATCTCTGTCATTATCAAGTTGCCTGCATTCCTTCCTTTTTAAGAAACAAGAATTCTGGGCTTATATGGCCAGGGCAGGGCCAGGTTCTGCATCTACAGTGTTCCCCATCCCCACTGTTACTACACAAGGTACCTGCTCCAATTGTCTGCCAGACTCTGGGGCTCTGAGTAAGCCCCGCCCCTCAGGCTGTACTGCAGAAACTCACCACTCTTGGAGCCTGTGTACTTCATCAATGTCTAAGTCCTGCCACCTCCTGGGGGTGCTCATAGTCCCTGCTATGCCAGGACTGACAAAATCTTGCCATGGAGGGGATGTTCTTCAAATTCTGTCTTCCTAAGGTCGGCCCACATCTACATCTTACAATTTAGACTTTTCCCCCAAAACAGAAGTCTGGATGGAGATTGCCTTTTGAGTAACTCCCAGTCTGTTTGGGGCCAACCACCAACAAGTTGGTATTAATTCTTTGAAGGCAGAGATCTCATCACTCAAAAAACAAAACATAGCTACATTTTGGGGGTGGAAGAGAGAAATTGCCTCCCATCTCCAGCCTTTCCTACTGACCTTTTAAGCAAGGAGATAATGCAAAAATTAGTCTCCCAATGTTAGCTGACTCTTTCCTGAGCACCTCTTTAGGGTGTTGCTTTACTGGCAGAAAAATAGACCTTAATACATTATCTCTAATTATCAAACTCCTTGGTAGTATTTTTTTCTCAATATTTTAAAGTTGAGGAAATTGAAGTTCGGAGACTTTCAGTGATTTACCAGAGTTCAAAAAGCTGGTATATGATGGAGAAAACATTTAAACATAGGATTGCCTAATTTTAAAAATTGCAGTCTTTCTACTGCATCATGCTGTATTCCAATCAGGCAATCATGACATCCATCATCCTTTTAATGTAACATTTAATGAACGCGTATCAGTGGCAGAAAGTTATTACCTCAGGTGAGAGCCTTTTAGATTACTTTTGAATGAAACTCACAGTCAGAAGCTTGGAAATATACCCTCACTAGTTTTTGCAGACTTCACTTGAAAGCAATGTGACCATATATATTACAGGGAAGTGTAATCAGAAGAAAGAAAACTAAATAACAAATAATTAATTTGTTCTAAAATAGTTTTTCAACATCTCCTAAGGAGTGGTTAGATTATTCATGAATAGAGAATCTATCAGACCAGACCACACGTGTATGCCATTGCCTTTTTTTTTAAACACCTTTATTGGAGTATAATTGCTTTACAATGGTGTGTTAGTTTCTGCTGTATAACAAAGTGAATCAGCTATATGCATACATATATCCAAATATCCCCTCCTTGTTGAGTCTCCCTCCCACCCTCCCTATCCCACCCCTCTACTGGGACACAAAAGCACCAAGCTGATCTCCCTGTGCTATGGAGCTGCTTCGTACTAGCTATCTGTTTTACATTTGGTAGTGTATATATGTCCATGCCACTCTCTCACTTCGTCCCAGCTAACCCTTCCCCTGCCGTGTCCTCAAGTCCACTCTCTATGTCTGCGTCTTTATTCCTGTCCTGCCCCTAGGTTCTTCAGAACCATTTTTTTTTTTTTAAGATTCCATATGTATGTGTTAGTATACGGTATTTGTTTTTCTCTTTCGGACTTACTTCACTCTGTATGATAGTCTCTAGGTCCATGCACCTCACGACAAATAACTCAATTTCATTTTTTTTCTGGCTGAGAGATATTGCATTGTATATATGTGCCACATCTTCTTTATGCATTCATCTGTTGATGGAAACATAGGTTGCTGCCATGTCCTGGCTATTATAAATAGAGCTGCAGTGGACACTGTGGTACATGACTCTTTTTGAATTCTGGTTTTCACAGGGTATATGCCCAGTAGTGGGATTGCTGGGTCGTATGGTAGTTCTATTTTTAGTTTTTTAAGGAAGCTCCATACTGTTCTCCAGAGGGGCTGTATCAATTTACATTCCCACCAATAGTGCAAGAGGGTTCCCTTTTCTCCACACCCTCTACAGCATTTATTGTTTATAGATTTTTTGGTGATGGCCATTCTAAGCTGTGTGAGGTGATACCTCATTGTAGCTTTGGTTTGCATTTCTCTAATGATGAGTGATGTTGAACATCCTTTCATGTGTTTGTTGGGAATCTGTATATCTTCTTTGGAGAAATGTCTATTTAGGTCTTCTGCCCATTTTTGGATTGGGTTGTTTGTTTTTTTGATATTGAGCTGCATGAGCAGCTTGTAAATTTTGGAGATTGATCCTTTATCACTTGCTTCATTGGCAAATATTTTCTCCCATTCTGAGGGTTGTCTTTTTGTCTTGTTTATGGTTTCCTTTGCTGTGCAAAAGCTTATAAGTTTCATTGTGTCCCATTTGTTTATTTTTGGTTTTATTTCCATTTCTCTAGCAGGTGGGTTAAAAAGGATCTTGCTGTGATTTATGTCATAGAGTGTTCTGCCTGTGTTTTCCTCTAAGAGTTTTAGAGTCTGGCCTTACATTTAGGTCTTTAATCCATTTTGAGTTTATTTTTGTGTATGGCGTTAGGGAATGTTCTAATTTCATTCTTTTACATGTAGCTGTCCAGTTTTCCCAGCACCACTATTGAAGAGGCTCTCTTTTCTCCATTGTATATTCTTGCCTCCTCTATAAAAGATAAGGTGACCATATATATGTGGGTTTATCTCTGGGCTTTCTATCTTGTTCCAGTGATCTATATTTCTGTTTTTGTGCCAGTGCCATACTGTCTTGATTACTGTAGCTTTGTTGTATACTCTGAAGTCAGGGAGCCTGATTCCTCCAGCTCCATTTCTCTTTCTCAAGATTGCTTCGGCTATTCGGGGTCTTTTGTGTTTCCATACAAATAGTGCAAGTTTTTGTTCTGTTTCTGTGAAAAATGCCATTGGTTGTTTGATGGGGATTTCAGTGAATCTGAAGATTGCTTTAGGTAGTATAGTCATTTTCATGATGTTGATTATTCCAATCCAAGAACATGGTATATCTCTCCATCTGTTTGTATCATCTTTAATTTGGATCATCTTTAATTTCTTTCATCAGTGTCTTATACTTTTCTGTGTACAGGTCTTTTGTCTCCTTAGGTAGGTTTATTCCTAGGTATTTTTTTCTTTTTGTTGCAGTGGTAAATGGGAGTGTTTGCTTGATTTCTCTTTCAAATTATTCATCATTAGTGTATAGGAATGCAAGGGATTTCTGTGCATTAATTTTGTATCCTGCTACTTTACCAAATTCATTGATTAGCTCTAGTAGTTTT
>NC_041224.1:27157299-27160642 GCF_002837175.3 Physeter macrocephalus | reverse complement strand
CAGTGATATTGGCCTGTAGTGTTCTTTCTTTGTGACATCTTTGTCTGGTTTTGGTATCAGGGTGATGGTGGCCTCGTAGAATGAGTTTGGGAATGTTCCTCCCTCTGCTATATTTTGGAAGAGTTTAATAAGGATAGGTGTTAGCTCTTCTGTAAATGTTTGATAGAATTCACCTGTGAAGCCATCTGGTTGACTTTTGTTTGTTGGAAGATTTTTAATCACAGTTTCAATTTCAGTGCTTGTTATCAGTCTGTTTGTATTTTCTGTTTCTTCCTGGCTCAGTCTCAGATGGTTGTGCTTTTCTAAGAATTTGTCCATTTCTTCCAGGTTGTCCATTTTATTGGCATTTAGTTGCTTGTAGTAATCTCTCATGACCTTTGTATTTCTGCAATGTCTTTGTACTTCTCCTTTTTCATTTCTAATTCTGTTGATTTGAGTCTTCTCGCTTTCTTTCATGAAGAGTCTGGCTAGTCTTTTATCCATTTTGTTTATCTTCTCAAACGACCAGCTTTTAGTTTTATTGATCTTGGCTATCATTTCCTTCATTTATTTTTCATTTATTTCTGATCTGATCTTTATTTAATTTGGATCATCTTTAATTTCTTTCATCAGTGTCTTATACTTTTCTGTGTACAGGTCTTTTGTCTCCTTAGGTAGGTTTATTCCTAGGTATTTTATTCTTTTTGTTGCAGTGGTAAATGGGAGTGTTTGCTTGATTTCTCTTTCAAATTATTCATCATTAGTGTATAGGAATGCAAGGGATTTCTGTGCATTAATTTTGTATCCTGCTACTTTACCAAATTCATTGATTAGCTCTAGTAGTTTTCTGGTAGAGTCTTTAGGATTCTCTATGTACAGTATCATGTCATCTGCAAACAGTGACAGTTTTACTTCTTTTCTGATTTGGATTCCTTTTATTTCTTTTTCTTCTCTGATTGCTGTGGCTAAAACTTCCAAAACTGTGTGGAATAATAGTGGTGAGAGTGGGCAACCTTGTCTTATCCTTGATCTTAGAGGAAATTGTTTCAGTTTTTCATTATTGAGAACAATGTTGGCTGTGGCTTTGTCATATATGGTCTTTATTATTTTGAGGTAAGTTCCCTCTATGCCCACTTTCTGGAGGGTTTTTATCATAAATTGGTGTTGAATTTTGTTGAAAGCTTTTTCTGCATCTATTGAGATGATCATATGGTTTTTATTCTTCAGTTTGTTAATATGGTTTATCACATTGTTTGATTTGCGTACATTGAAGAATCCTTGCATGGCTGGGATAAACCCCACTTGATCATGGTGTAGGATCCTTGTAATGTGCTGTTGGATTCTGGTTGCTAGAATTTTGCTGAGGATTTTTGAATGTATATTCAACAGTGATACTGGCCTGTAGTTTTCTTTCTTTGTGACCTCTTTGTTTGCTTTTAGTATCACGGTGATGGTGGCCTCGTAGAATGAGTTTGGGAATGTTCCTCCCTCTGCTATCTTTTGGAAGAGTTTTAGAAGGATAGGTGTTAGCTCTTCTCTAAACTTTTAATATAATTCGCCTGTGAAGTCATCTGGTCCTGGGCTTTTGTTTGTTGGTAGATATTTAATCACAGTTGCAACTTCAGTGCTCTGGATTGGTCTGTTCATATTTTCTATTACTTCCTGGTTCAGTCTCGGCAGGTTGTGCATTTCTAAGAATTTGTCCCTTTCTTCCAGGTTGTCCATTTTATTGGCATAGAGTTGCTTGTAGTAATCTCTCATGATCCAATGTATTTCTGCAGTGTCAGTTGTTACTTCTCCTTTTTCATTTCTAATTCTATTGATTTGAGTTTTCTCCCTTTTTTTCTTGATGTGTCTGAATAATGGTTTATCAATTTAGTTTATCTTATCAAAGAACCAGCTTTTAGTTTTATTGATCTTTGCTATTGTTTCCTTCATTTCTTTTTCATTTATTTCTGATCTGATCTTTATGATTTCTTTCCTTCTGCTAACTTTGGGGGTATTTTGTTCTTCTTTCTCTAATTGCTTTAGATGTAAGGTTAGGTTGTTTACTTGAGATGTTTCTTGTTTCTTTTGGTAGAATTGTATTGCCATAAGCTTCCCTCTTAGAACTGCTTTTGCTGCATCCCATTGGCTTTGGATTGTCGTGTTTTCATTGTCATTTTTTTCTAGGTAGTTTTTGATTTCCTCTTGGATTTCTTCAGCGATCGCTTGGTTATTTAGTAGTGTATTGTTTGGCCTCCATGTGTTTGTATTTTTTACAGTCTTATCCTTGATCTTAGAGGAAATTGTTTCAGTTTTTCATTATTGAGAACAATGTTGGCTGTGGCTTTGTCATATATGGTCTTTATTATTTTGAGGTAAGTTCCCTCTATGCCCACTTTCTGGAGGGTTTTTATCATAAATTGGTGTTGAATTTTGTTGAAAGCTTTTTCTGCATCTATTGAGATGATCATATGGTTTTTATTCTTCAGTTTGTTAATATGGTTTATCACATTGTTTGATTTGCGTACATTGAAGAATCCTTGCATGGCTGGGATAAACCCCACTTGATCATGGTGTAGGATCCTTGTAATGTGCTGTTGGATTCTGGTTGCTAGTATTTTGTTGAGGATTTTTGCATCTATATTCATCAGTGATATTGGCCTGTAGTGTTCTTTCTTTGTGACATCTTTGTCTGGTTTTGGTATCAGGGTGATGGTGGCATTTAAGTCCATCTTGTTTAATGTGTCATTTAAATCTTGTGTTTCCTTAGTTACTTTCAATTTGGACGATCCGTCCATTGGTGAAAGTGGGGTGTTATAGTCCCCTACTATTATTGTGTTATTGTTGATTTCCCCTTTTATGGCTGTTAATATTTGCCTTATTTATTGAGGTACTCCTGTGATGGGTGCATAAATATTTACAATTATTATATCTTCTTCTTGGATTGATCCCTTGATCATTATGTAGTGTCCTTCTTTGTCTCTTCCAATAGTCTTTTTTAAAAGTCTAGTTTGTCTGATATGCGCATTTCTACTCCAGCTTTCTTTTGATTTCCATTTGCATGGAATATCTTTTTCCATCCCCTCACTTTCAGTCTGTATGTGTCTCTAGGTCCGCCACACCCTTCTGGCTTGCAGAGTTTCTGCTGAGAAAGTTGAAGACAGCATATATGCGGGTCTTGTTTTTCTTTCCATTCAGCCAGTCTTTGTCTTTTGGTTGGAGCATTTAATCCATTTACATATCAGTCTGTTTGTATTTTCTGTTTCTTCCTGGCTCAGTCTCAGATGGTTGTGCTTTTCTAAGAATTTGTCCATTTCTTCCAGGTTGTCCATTTTATTGGCATTTAGTTGCTTGTAGTAATCTCTCATGACCTTTGTAT
>NC_041224.1:27134105-27155644 GCF_002837175.3 Physeter macrocephalus | reverse complement strand
TTGTAGGTCTTTTCCTTCTCTTGTGTTTCTTGCCTAGAGAAGTTCCTTTAGCATTTGTTGTAGAGCTGGTTTGGTGGTGCTGAATTCTCTTAGCTTTTGCTTGTCTGTAAAGGTTTTAATTTCTCCATCGAATCTGAATGAGATCCTTGCTGGGTAGAGTAATCTTTGTTGTAGGTTTTTCCCTTTCATCACTTTAAATATGTCCCGCCACACCCTTCTGGCTTGCAGAGTTTCTGCTGAGAAATCAGCTGTTAACATTATGGGGATTCCCTTGTATGTTATTTGTTGCTTTTCCCTTGCTGCTTTTAATATTTTTCCTTTGTATTTAATTGTTCATAGTTTGATTAATGTGTCTTGGTGTGTTTCTCTTTGGGTTTATCCTGTATGGTATTCTCTGTGCTTCCTAGACTTGATTGACTATTTTCTTTCCCATATTATGGAAGTTTTCAATTATAATCTCTTCAAATATTTTTCAGTGCCTTTATTTTTCTCTTGTCCTTCCAGGACCCCTATAATTCGAATGTTGTTGCATTTAATGTTGTCCCTGAGCTCTCTGAAACTACCCTCAATTCTTTTCATTCTTTTCTCTTTATTTCGCTCTATGGTAGTTATTTTCACTATTTTATCTTCCAGGTCACTTATCCCTTCTTCTGCCTCAGTTATTATGGTATTGATTCCTTTTAGGGAATTTTTAATTTCATTAATGTGTTGTTCATCATTGTTTGTTTGCTCTTTAGTCTTCTAGGTCCTTGTTAAATGTTTCTTGTATTTTCTCCATTCTATTTCCAAGATTTTGGATCATCTTTACTGTCATTACTCTGAATTCTTTTTCAGGCAGACTGCCTATTTCCTCTTCATTTGTTTGGTCTTGTGGGTTTTTACCTTGCTCCTTCATCTGGTGTGTATTTCTCTGTCTTCTCATTTTGCTTAACGTTCTGCATTTGGGGTCTCCTTTCCGCAGGCTGCAGGTTTGTAATTCCCATTGTTTTTGGTGTCTGCACCCAGTGGGTAAGGTTGGTTAAGTGGGTTGTGTAGGATTCCTGGTGGATGGGACTGGTGCCTGTGTTTTGGTGAATGAGGCTGGATCTTATCTTTGTGGTGGGCAGGACCACCTCCAGTGGTTTGTTTTGGGGTGTCTGTGAACTTATGATTTTAGGTAGCCTCTTTGCTAATGGGGTGGGTTTGTGTTCCTGTCTTGCTAGTTGTTTGGCATGGGGTGTTCATCACTGTAGCTTGCTGGTTGTTGAATGGAGCTAGGTCTTAGCGTTGAGATGGAAATCTCTGGGAGAGCTTTTGCCATTTGATATTATGTGGGGCCAAGAGATCTCTGGTGGACCAATGTACTGAACTTGGCTCTCCCAGCTAAGAGGCTCAGGCCTGACACCCAGATGGAGCACCAAGACCCTGTCAGCCACACAGCTCAGAAGAAAAGGGAGGGGAAAAAACAAAGAAAGAAAAAAATCTTAAAATAAAGTTATTAAAATAAAATAAATTTATTAATAGTAAAAAAATTTTAAAAAGGAAGAAAGAAGAGAGCAACCAAACTAATAAACAAATCCACCAATGATAACAAGTGTTAAAAAGTATACTAAAATTAAAAAAAAATAGAACCCCAGGACAAATGGTAAAAACAAATGTATACAGACAACATCATACAAAGAAGCATACACATACACACTCACAAAAAGAGAAAAATGAAAAAATATGTATATATAAAAAAAGAGAGCAACTAAATCAATAAATAAATCTACCAGTGATAATAAGCTCTAAATACTAAACCAAGATAAACATAAAACCAGAAACAAATTAGATACAGAAAGCAAACCCCAAGTCTACAGTTGCTCCCAAAGGCCACCACCTCAATTTGGGGATGATTCGTTGTCTATTCAGGTATTCCACAGATGCAGGGTACATCAAGTTGATTGTGGAGATTTAATCCACTGCTCCTGAGGGTGCTGGGAGAGATTTGCCTTTTTCTTCTTTGTTCGCTCAGCTCCTGGGGTTCACCTTTAGATTTAGCCCTGCCTCTGCGTGTAGGTTGCCTGAGGGTGTCTGTTCTTCATCCAGACAGGACGGGGTTAAAGGAGCAGCTGATTAGGGGGCTCTGGCTCACTCAGGCCGGAGGGAGGAAGGGGTACAGAATGCAGAATGAGCCTGCAGTGGCAGACGCCAGCGTGACTGCAACAGCCTGAGGCATGCCGTGTGTTCTCCTGGGGAAGTTGTCCCTGGATCACAGGACCCTGGCAGTGGCGGGCTGCACAGACTCCCGGGAGAGGAGGTTTGGATAGTGACCTGTGCTTGCACACAGTATTCTTGGTGGCTGTAGCAGCAGCCTTAGCGTTTCATGCCCGCACCCCGAAACAATGGTCTCTTGCCTCTTAGGCAGTTCCAGACTTTTTCCCGGACTCCCTCCTGGCTAGCTGTGGCGCACTAGCCCCCTTCAGGCTGTGTTCACGCAGCCAACCCCAGTCTTCTCCCTGGGATCTGACCTCTGAAGAAGCCGGAGCCTCAGCTCCCAGCCCCAAGCTGCCCCGGCACGTTAGTCAGCAACTAACTCTCTTGGGCTGGTGAGTGTTGGTCGGCACTGATCCTCTGTGTGGGAATCTCTCTGCTTTGCCCTCTCCACCCCTGTTGCTGCACTCTCCTCTGTGGCTCCGAAACTTCCCCCCTGTCACGCCCTGTCTCCGCCAGTGAAGGGGCTTCCTAGTGTGTGGAAACTTTTCCTCCTTCACAGCTCCCTCCCTGAGGTGCAGGTCCTGTCCCTATTCTTTTGTCTCAGTTTTTTCTTTTTCCTTTTGCCCTACCGAGGTACGTGGGGAGTTTCTTGCCTTTGGGGAAGTCTGAGGTCTTCTGCCAGCATTCAGTAGGTGTTCTGTAGGAGTTGTTCCACATGTAGGTAAATTTTTGATGTATTTGTGGAGAAGAAGATTATCTCCACGTCTTACTACTACTCCACCATCTTGAAGATCTCCCCGCCATTGCCTTTTGATGGAATGGCCCACCTAGGATGCTTTCTTGTACAGCTTCTTTGCTATTGTCACTTCTGACTTGGTTTGCCATGCTTTCATGTTGGTGTGTTGGTCTAATTTCTAATGAGTATACCCTCAATGATCCAGATTATCCATATAGAGTTCTGTGAGCACCCTAGGTCACAGGACTTAAGTGTCATGTATGAAGTACTAGTCAGAAAACTGGAATTAGGGTGCCTAAGTTGTAATCCTGGTTCTACTACCACATTGTTTTACACTGAATAATTACTAAATATTTCTAAGCCTCAATTTCATAATCTGTAGGGTGATGGCAATAATAACATTGACTTTATAGGATTGTTCAAGGTTGTATAGAGTGATGAATGTAATTTATGCAGGGCAGTATGGTCATTGTATGTTAGCTATGGGGGTGGGAGGAAGCACATATTATTACAGCTATTCCATTAAAGCCCTAAATTTCAGTAGAAATTTACCTGATTGGGGATGTCCTCTTCTTTGGGCTTATGCCATCAGTTTTGGATCAGCTTTCTTTTTTCCTGGACACTGCCCTAGAAATAGCTCTCCCTTAGAGCTCAATATGGAATGTAGCTTATTTGCTTCTCAAAGATCATGTATTAAAGGAAGGCTTGCTTTCACTGCAAAGATGACATCTTGTCCCTGCTAGAGTGAGCTTTTGTGCAATACTAATCAAGGGTCATTGACTTGGTCTTTCCTGAGACTCTGAATAAATAAATATTGTCTTCAAACCTTAAGATTATAAAGGGATCCCCCTCCCCCCAAAAAACGAATTGTATGTCTCTCTTGAAAATGTCAAAATTTTCCTTAGTTCTTCGTTCATGCCAGAGAGGCACTGGGGCTCGTTATGCAAATTTAAATGACTTATACACAACCCAAATCACCTTAGGTTATACTAATGAGTTCTAGATAAGAAAAAATGGACATAAAACTGCGTCAAGGGTATTTAGGAATAACTGCCCAACTGAAAGAATAATGAGATACATTGTATGGGAAAACTCTGGAGAGATTTTTAACATAATGTATCACACCTTCAATCATTTTAAAAAAGAGGTTCACCTGCTAATGTGTAACACATCTGAGCTATGTGTGTGAGCACGAAACCCTTCAAATATTAAGCTAGGGGGTGGTCTTTGTTACAAGAGGGGATTTTGTCAGCACCAGTCTTGAGGGCAAGAGAGGCCCATTCTACCCCTAAACCTACAAAGTTGGTGACTAGAGATGTCAGTGAAATGATTTCACTGTACGGAACAGGAATGAGAACTGCTAAAAGCTTTGACTCTTCCCAGCCCATATAACTCTTCACCAAACTTATGAGCCACCACCCCACATGGGACTTCAGACCTAAATGAAAGTATTCAGTTGTCAAAAAAGCATGAGGAGCATTGCTAAATTTGCAGTTTTTAAAAAAAACAGATTTTTCAGAACCCTGGCCCTTCAGGAATTCTCTGGGGATCTACTTTAATGCCCTTTTCAGAGTTTATCAGGAAGGTTTCAATTTCTAAGGGAAAAAAAATCCATTTTATATAGTTCAAGTAGAAAGACATTTATTATTGAATGAAGTTTGAGCAGAAATGGTGTTAAATCACTTAAAACTAGTTCAGAGGAGAAAGAAACAAACTCTAGGCTCCTTCCAAGAATGGCTCCAAAGGCCACACTGAGGAACTGGGTCACCAGAATCCTACTGCTTCTACCACAGTGAGACAGTTGTAGAATCAGGAAAACGTTCAGAACAACTTCTCAGTCCAGGATGACACTGCCTCGGCCACAGTCCACTCTAAATGTATGACCAAGTCCTACCTCTGTCCTCATCTGACTCCACATCAGGACTCAAAGGAGGGAATCTGATCGGCAGCACCTAAAGCATGCCTGGGAGCCCAAGCTGCAAGGAGAGTGCTAGAAATGGAGATTTTAACTTCTCAAGTTCTGTATACTAGGAGGCCATGATAGTGTGTACTGAATGAATGAGCAAGTTGAAAATCCCAGATGGTCCTGATTGTACAGAGTCGATTCCAAGAAACAAGTAAGGGAGTGAAACTCCCATCTCTTGAGGGAAGGAAATGGTGTTGGTATGAATTAGGCCCATGAACATCTGAGGGGAAGATCTCTCTCCACATGTGGACGTGTAGAGGAGTACAGAAATCATCCTTTTTGTTTTGCAATGTCTGCTTCTCTCTGAGTTTGTCCTATTACCAATTTTGTGGTGGTATTTTTTTTTTTTGGAGTGATTGTTATGGCTGAGAAAGATGAATTTAACTGTCATCCCTGCCAATAGCGGCCTTCTTAGTGTGCCAGTATTGAGAAAGTGGTCTTTATAAGGGGTTCTTTCAGAGGTATTTTCAGTAAAGCATGGTTAAGCACAGGAAGAGGGGGCAGCAGGAGGCACTGGGGATAAGCACTGTAACCCTGTGACTGTTTCTACCCATTTTAATATTAAATGAAACTAATCAATGTTATAATAGAAACAGACAGCTAAAGAGCATCAAATAAGTTTGTAATTATAATAAGAAGAACTAATATTTAAAACAACAAAGCAGTAGAGAAATGTGAAGGTTTCATTCTAAGGCCAGCTCATAAGGTAAAAATTGTGTAGTCAAATTAAACCTTGAATTTTGAAATCACCTGTAAAATAATGTGTGGCATATTTGTATGCAGACCTAGAGTGGAGTTCTTATGAACCCTAAGATTCGTATCACTGAGCTAGCCCAGAAGAAGAAATAAAAGAAAAGGCTATAATATTCAGATGTCTGGGCATTCCAACTACTTCCCTTTGGAAAAACAAGCAAATGCTATGAAGTGAATGGGGGTTAAATGGAGAACTTTAAAAAGTTCCTGTTGAAGGGATTCCTCAGATTGTTGTTTTTTATTAAGAACATTAATTGTAATTTATGTTACTGTTATTATGATGACTAATCAATACAGAAGAGTTAAATCATAGAAAGGGCACAAAATCAGCTCTAAAATTATCATGTGCCTATGGAAATACACAACTATTTAGAATAGAGATGCAACTTTAAAAGTTTGAATATTATTCCTGATTCTATCGTTAATAATAACCTTAGAACAAGACATTCCATTTTCCATTAATCTTAGTTTTTCTTCTGAGAAAGAAGGTTATAGCCATAGCTTCCATTACCTAATATTAGAGTGAATTTTCTAACCTTCCTGCCTGTAAGACCTTCTCCAGTCTGGCCATTTCACCAGCCTGCTCCTCATCCTTTAGTACTTATTTTGGTCCTTACTCCTTCAGTTGATCTCCCATCTGAACTGATCCTGTAGGACAGACTATAATTACCTCTGTTAAAGTTTGAACTGTTTACTTTAATTGTTCATTTTTTGTTTATCTTCAGTCTAGAAAGTTCCTTGTGATTATTAACTGTTTCCCCACTGCTGAGTACAATGCTTGGTTAATTATAAATGCTCAGTAAGCATATGCTCAAGGAATAGAAGGTAAAACAATAGAATCTTAGGAATGAAAGGGAATAATTTTTAAATTTCTGATTCAGTGTTGGCATCTCTTTATAATAGTCTTGATATATAGATTCCAGGCTTTTATATTTAATAAAATGAAAGCCTACATTCTTATGCAACTTGTATTGTTACTTTATCCTTAAATTAAATGAATAGTGCCTGCCTCTAACTTCCAAAAGTGTTTATCCAAGGTCTTATTGAGTATATTTTAGTTCTATTCTAGTTAAGGTAGGACCTTGTCCCTGACTTCAAGAAACTCCTAAGTTAGTAGTAAAAGCAGACATGAAGACAAGTAATTATACTATTTATATTTACCAAGCATGATATCATTAAGAAGTGAAGGTCTATGTTGTGAGACCAAGGCTTGCCTAAATATATGACTTCCAGTGACACACTGAGTGATGACTAGTACATTCTGTAGAAACTTCTACCAGATGGCATTCCAGATGTATCACAGAGGAATAAAAATCATGACAGTGCTTATTATGTGCTAGGCACTATTCTAAGAAATTTTCACTATGAAATCATGTAATACTGACATACCACTGTGAGGTTGGTACTGGGACACAGAGGGGCTAAGTAACACTCCCAGAGTCCCACAGCTGGCGACAGTCTGGCTCCTGAGTTTGCATTCTTCACCACCACACGGCAATACAGGAGAGAAGCGCTTTCCCTTGGGAGCTTCATAAAAGGACGTGTCATTTGCCTGAATTCTGCTATTACTTAGGCAAAAGCAAAGTAGAAAAACAATATCTATAACTAAATAAATATAGACTCTGTGTGTGTGTGTGTGTGTGTGTGTGTGTGTGTGTGTATATATATATATATATATACATATACATAGAGAGAGAGAGAGAGAGAGAGAGAGATTAGTTAGTATTATACCATTTAGTGATTAATATAAGAATTTTTCCAACAGTATAACTCCATTTATACCCCTTCCTTCCTTTATACTCTTGTTAGGATATTATATATAAAATATCCTAACAAGATATATAAATATATATAAATTATATATATATATATATATAATTTCTCTGGATTATTTATTGATCACAATTTTTTAAACCCCTGCCTGCTAATGCTTACATATGGTTCTTCTGTAGGTCTTTTTTTTTTTTTTTTTTAACAGACTGATTTTTCTCATTGTATATCTCCTTTTTCCAAAAACCTTATGGATTATATTTTGTTGAGACTCTGGGTTGTATTACCTTTCTCTGAGGAATCAGAAAGTTTTTATTCTTATAAGCAGTTAAATTGCTGCAAATCCACTTGGACTGGTAGAACCTTGGTTTTTAAATGTTGTTAAGGTGGGTCTATTTTAGTTTTGTCCTTAATCCTAGTGTAAATAGCTTAGTCCTTGAGTAGTACTCCTAAACCTTGTAGGGTTTCAATAAAAAGCCGAAAACCTTTATCAACCTCTCTAACGTGATGAGACCCCAGTTCCTACTTCAGTGTGGTGGGCAGCTCTGAAATCCCCGTTAGCTCCCTCAGCTTTAAATTGCTATTACCCTGAGCTCCTGGGTGCCTTGCCTCACACAGACACCATTCAAGGTTTGAAGAATTTGAAGGGAGTTTATATGCCAATTTTGGGGCTTCTCCCTCTGTGGTTTCATTCTTTTAAAGTGTCCCCCCCGCCCCTCAATTCCCAGCCTCTCTGCATCCTGAGACTTTATCTTCTTGTACATCAGACTAATTACACTGTTTCTTTTTGCCTGATCTTATCCATTCATGGCTGGGAGAACTAGGGGTTTCTTTCAGAGGAAAAGCTGTATTACCTCGGTCTCACCCACTGTGGTTTCCTTCTGTAATGAGTGGAGCCCCCTCGAGTTTCCACCTGATTTGGTCACTCTCCAGTACCTTCAGACATCTTTTTAAAGATAATTGTTATCAGCAGGAGAACTAATCCAATACAAGCCGCTCTGCGATTACTGAAAGTCAGAACCCAAAGATATATTTTAAAACATGAATTTATTTTTATCTAAAAAAAGAATTCTATTTGTAAGTAACAGAAGTAGAATGGTACAATGGAAAGATCTGGCTCTGAATCACTGTTCAAACTTGGATGACATCTGTGACTGCAGGTGAGTTGCTTCATCTGTAAGCTTCATGTTCCTCCTCCCTAAAAATGGCCCTTTTCCTTGGAATGCTGTGATTCTCAAAAAACATTAGTTCCTTAGCTCATCCCTCAGATGAAGAAGACTGAATTTAATATGAACACTACTGGGGAGAAGAGAGGCCTAAGAGTTAGTACAGATCCCTAGGTTATCTAAAGAAACTGAGAGAGGCATGTGTACTATAAGAGTCTGATTCGTTAAGTTCTAGAAATAACACTGCATAGCCTTATTTCTCATTTCTTGGTTTTGACCTTACCTCCTTCATGGGAAGGGGGAGGGGAGAGATCAAGATAAAAGTTGCCTTCCCCAATTATTTTTTTTTCCCCCAATAATTTTTAACAGCAAATAAAGACGATGCTGCCCGTATATCTGCTCTCATTTTCATTAAGTCCTCTTTGAGAAATAAGTTAGAGAGATAGAGGTTGGTGGTTTTTCAGGAAAGCATAAGCTACAAAGAAAATTATGACAGTGAGAGGTTTAATAAAAGGGAGAATTATTTTTCTGTTTGGGTATATCATGAATGATTGTTTGATTGATTGAAGTGAATAATTATGCCATGTGACTCCTCTTTTGATCAAAAAGTTATTTTCCAACCCGTGTATTATGGTATTTTGTTAATCCTCTTCACTTGTTCCCTTGAATTAGCCATCTAGTCAACTATTAGAAAATAGTTTTAACAGGCTTTCATATACATTAATCATATTTGCTGCTAGGAGAAAAGTCTACTTGTGAAATGTTGGATAGTAAAGCTTATAAACCAGAATTTGGGTTTGTGATCAAATTCACATTCCTAAAATTGAGGCCTTCCGGCCCATTATCTTATTTTTATTTTATTTTTTTACCTTTAAACAAAGTAGACCTGAAAATAAAATTGAAAAATAGTGGGAACAAAGTGTGTAAGCTTCCATCCCTATATTTAGGATTTATGCTTAAGTATGGGCAGGAAGAGGTAAGAGGACCATGTCAGGGAGTCCTGGAGTGATGACACTCCTACACTACAGGAGGATTTTTTCCTCCTTTTATTAATTAAAGAAAGAAAATAGCAATAGTACTTCTCAAAAATCTTTCCAGATAAATGACTATCCTAAATGAATTACAAAATATTGTGTAGAAAGGAAGGTATGTCAGGCAGAAGAAATATGCTTATGGAAAAAATAGGGAGGAAGGGAAAGAATAAAGAATAGAGAACCCTGGGATGATACAACTACTGTGACACCAAGAAGGTGACATGTCATTATATCATGAGACAAGGTTATGTCAGAGAAAAACAATCGTCTTTGTTATCAGACAGCTGGGTGTGAATCTTGATTCTGCCTCATTCTTGGTATAATTATGGAAATTATTTCCGAGTTTTAGTCTTTTCATCTATAAAAATGGAAATCATATCCAAAAGCCTAATATATTTCAAAGTTATCATTAGGGTTAAATTAGTTAACGATGTGAAAATATGTGCCACAATATCATATGGTGAAATCTTAGTGGGTAGAGTACAGATGAGTGGATCAAATCAGTGGGCCAAACTTCCAAATTCACTTTTGTTTAGACATATCCTCTTGGTACTTTTTTTTTCTTTTTAAAGAAAAGCAGACCACCCCATAACCCCTGAAAATATTTTTGACTCCACTGTCTATATAAAAGAATTGCTTTTGTGTCCAATATGTAATTATCCTGCACAGTACAGATATATCACTAAAGTTATTTCAGCATTTTATGTTTTTCAATAAACAAGTTCAAATTTCTATTTCTAAATTTTAAAGAGCAGGTTGAAAACCTACTGTTGTAAAAGATATTTCTGATATCGTGTGTTCCAAAAAGGGTCAGAGCTAAAGAGATAGCTACTGCTATTAGTGTTCAAATCCTAAATGATATTCCAGGTGGTAAAACAATACATGAGCTAATTCATCCACCCATCCCTTTGATCAAAGCACCGGAAGGGTTAGCAGTAATGTTCACTTGAGATGACCTCATGTAGCCACATGGGTCACCTTTTCTTTAGCTACATTTTATTGAACATTTATTGACCTTATCCACATTACCTTATATAATTGGCAGCAATCCTCTAAGGATGGTACTATTTTCTCTTCTTCATAAGTGAGGCAGCTGAGATTCAGTAAGTTTTCCCAAAGTCATAGGACCAGCAAGAGATAGAGGTAGATTCAGAATCAAACCTCTTGCTAATCAAAGCTCCACTGTTGCATTCATCCTCCCCAAGTGGATGATCACAGAAATCTCAATCGTTTCTCTTGGGTAAGGAGATCAGAGTAATACACACTGTGTTTGGTCCAACTGTCCCACCCTGACCCTTTCAAAATTTTGTAAGTTGGAACTATGTGAAACAGAACACAGAATCATTGGTTGAGAAAGTAAGCCACAAAGTGACAGCCTCCTGAGTGCATGAGTGACTGTGTACATGTGTGTTCACCTGGGTACATCAGGACAGCTTCCAGCTATGGTGCTTTGGCCCTGCTCATTGTTTGTGAGATAATTGTGTGTATGTACTAACCTCAGGTGTGTTTGTTTCTGCACACAGACTCCCCTGCTGCCCATTTCTTTTCCCTAAATGACACCTGAACAGGTTGACTAAAACCCTGAATCTCTGAGAGCTCCCCAGTGTCAGTAGTGTGAGGGTCCTCAAAGTTTGTGGTCTGTGAGTGTCTCTTGAGCACATTACCAGAGAAAGGTTTTGTCCACATCGTTAAACAAATGATTTCAAAGATGACTTTTCTCTAGGCAATTAATGGTCATAATAGACACCAGGTAAGTTTTTCAGAGGGAAGAGGAATTGCAGTCTGAATGCTGGGGAAATACTGTCTGTGTCTGTGTAAATGAATATATTCTGCCTGCATCATGCCCTGAGCCTTTCAGCAGGTTTTCCTCCCCATTCTTTGTGACCCCATTTCCCATATATTTCTTGAAAATTTCACGTCATGTGTGATTTCGAAACCAAAGTAACACTGGACACCTCTATATGGTTAATTGTCAGTAACTAGATTTTCATCAAAGGAGGTTAGAGTGGATGAAACTAAAGAAATTGTCAATGACCTTATGAAATAACCATGAAGGAATCAGTACTGATAGTTAATGGTTTGTTTTATGTAGTGATCCAGTTTCATTCATTCATAGCTCAAATAAATATTTGCTGGGGATAAAACAGTGAATAAAACTATGCAGTTTTGCTCTCTCATGCAATTACAATGCATCAGGATACAACCATTAATAATACAGCATGCTCTGATAGCCCATAATAGGGGCATCTAATTCAAGAAGGATAAGGGGGGCTTTGGGTGGGGCCGGTGAAAATGGGCTTAAAGGACGAGTAGGGGATTTACTGAGAAGGAGGCAAGGGGAAGAAACACTATGAGGAGAAGACAGTGAGTTCAGCTTTGTACATGCTATCTTTAAGGCGTCTCAGATACATACTAATAGTAGCTAACGTTTCCACGGAGTGCTGATAATGTGTCAGACAAGTTTTAAATGTTGTCTCCAGTGTTCTCAGCAGCCTGAGAAGGTAGATTTTTTTAAAAATCTTCTTTTTTACAAGAAGGTTAAAATAAATATTTCTGAGTCATTAATGTGTTGATGGTCATTGAAGCCATGGGAGGGTTTGAGGTTGCCTAAGAGAGGTAGGAGGTGGAGGAAGAAAGAGGGTTCATGAAATATCCTGAGGAATATCACAAAGTGGGCAGAGAATAAACAACTGAAAAGATGGACGAAAAGCCAGGAGAGCACCATATCATGGAAACACGGAGAAAGTTCACCTAAGGAAGGCAGGAGTGGTCCTCCCTTCCAGAGGAGAAGTCCGGGGCTATAAATACTGAGTGTGGGGACAGGGAGAGGTCGCCATCTTGCAGGGAACTGAAGAGAGAACAGGAAGTGAGGAAGTAGGGCAATGGGGAGACTAGAATTCATTCGAACACCAGGCTGAAAGGAGAGAAGAGAGAGAAAGCACTCCAAGGTGGAACTTGGGCTTGGGGATTTTGTAGATTTGTAGACATGATACCTATAAAAAGGTACCTAGACTCTGAGGAGGGTGGGTGTTAAATCCATGCAGGATTATCTCGGGCTGGGAGAAGGGATGTTTCTTTCACACAGCAGGAGGGAAGGAGAGAAGGTCGCCTCTGGATGTGGGTGGGTTTATATATGCTACATTCTCCACCATATTACACAATTAAACCAAGTAATGAACTAGTCACCCCAAACTACCCCAGTCCAACTGAGATTCCCAGACACACTGAGTTGTGTTTATTTGCCTCTTGTTTAGTCAGTCACATACTAGGTGGTATTTACTTTCAGTTGTAAAGAGAGTTTTTAAAAATCAAGAGTGAGCATAAAATTAACATATTCCACCACTTCACTTATTCATTTTTTTTCTGATTTGGCCACCACTCTTTAACATTGGGAAATGCTGTCAGGATTTCCCATTCACATTAATCTGTTGAATTCAGAGAAGGCGGGTGGTGAAGTTTGGTGACTTCAATGTGGCTTTGAAACAAACCTGTCTACACCATCTTGGATCTTGTATTGGAATCCTTTTTTTTCAGCATTGCTGAAGTTATTTTTGGAACATCATATGGATTTTTCATTGAAACATCTGTGTTAACTTTTATTATCCCTGGTCTGCTTTGTAATTTTGGAAACAGATATAAAGAACGAGCAATCCAAAGCACAGTAATATAGTGGGAAGCATCCTTCATAAGTCAATTGAGGAATTTAATAATCTCTTTAGAAATAAGCTCTGCAGCTATGAGAAAAATGTGTGGGTTAAAGGCCTTCCAATTAAGAAAGGTTTCTCTGTGGATTTATAGGCTGGTGGTTCACTCTTCCTGGTCGTGTTTCCATAGCAACTGTCAGGTAGATTTTCTGCTACTTGCTAGGAAGTTGGAAATGTTGAGTCTGGTTGAGCCTTTTCAATTCAGTGAAGCTTAAATGAAATTCTTTACAAGGAACTGGCATTTAGCCTGGGTCATTTATTCATATCTAGAAGGAAAAATCAATTATAGTAATCAAATGTGCAAATTTTTTTATTGGGATTATTTTTGGTACATATTTTGTGCTGTAATCTATTTTTAATGCCAGGGTGCTAAAGGTTTGAAGGGCTGCAGCTGGCCTCTTCACTATCTGATGGCTTGTGGCTTTAATTACAGCCTAAGACATAGGAAGGCATGCCTTTTTCTGGTGTACTTTTGCAAGCTATAATCACCCCTGGTGATATTCAGACACAAACTAGTATCCAGGAGACTCATTAGGTGGAGACACCTATACCGCACAAAGTACAATACGCAAACATTTATTCTTTTTTCTTGTCCTGTTGGCTATTCAAATTACAGCCTGGGAAATAAATAATTTATATGCCATTATTTAAGCTTCCCGAGAGTACGGTATCTTCATTTTCCCTTCAGATTAAACCCACTTGGGTGTTGCTCACTGTGGTTCATATCAACCCACGCTGAGTGATGTCTGACAGCTCCATGTAGGATGGTGTCCTTTAATCTTTAAAAAAAAATCAAGCATGTAGGTGGGCAAAGTGAGCACACCTGCCATTGCTCCTTACATAACACACAGGATATGCCACGGGAAGGACAGACATCTATGGGACGTCACTTAGCGTGTTCTTTTGTTAGCATCTTTGCTCGCTGGCACAGAGACAGCAGCTTCTACAGGAAATAAGGCACAGTCCTTATTTCACACTGAGATTCCATTTATATACCAGCTCCCCTGTGGACATTTCTTATAAGATATATTATTTACCACAATGGATTTGGATGCATATTTCAGTTCATTTTGTCCCATCCCTCTTCTTTTCTATTTGTACCCCACGCCTTCAACTATTTTATTGATAATTTATATAGTATGTAGTATAGAATTTTATTGATATTCTATACTACAGTGGATCATTGGTGAAAAATACAAGTCAAACGAAGAGACAAAAAGAGAAAGAGGAAATAGAGTTTTCTTTTTTTTTCTTTTTTTAAAATGTCTGAGCTGAAATGTCTTTTACTTACTTGCCTTGTCTTATTTTCTTCCTTTTTGGTCTAGAAACTGTGCTTTCTTCTATTAAGCTAAATAAAAACTTTCTGAGAAGAGCAACTGGAGATGAAAGAAGCTCCCTCTTCAGTTGCTATACTAGGAAGTGGAAATGAAATCAGTCAGCTCTGCTCTCAACTTTATTTACTCTAAATGGTGGGCAATTTTCTCCTAAAAGAAATCATACTTGGAGTTGCAGGGCTCCGTCAAAAGAAGGTGCACCTCTACCCAGGAGCCGAGAGACAGAGAAAAGTGAGGTTCTAAACGTTTGTCGGGATTTAGAGAGCTGGAGAGCCATTCTGGGTAAAATAAAGAAGTGAGAGCATCTTGCTTTGAGGGGAGTGGCAAAGATTAAATTTTGGCTGTCACTTTTCCAGGGGAAAAAGCAAAGCTATCTCTTCTGCTGGTGTTTGTATTGATACGTGGGAGCAGAGCTTTCCTCCTCCTCCTCCTCCTCCTCCTCCTCCTCCTCCTTCCTGGCAGGTGAAAGAAACCAGCCCCTTTGGTGCAGCTTTCGGCCAGGCTGGGTGCCCACTCACAGGAGGAAGTACAAACAGTCGAGGGGGTCACTGGTCCATCTCACGCTACTCCTTGGCTGAGCACAGATTCAGTTCAGCAGAGGGGCCCTTCCAGACCCTGCTTGCTGTCCCGGACTTCAAAGTCCCTCTCCCCAGCCCTGGAGGCCAGGGCTCCTGCTGAACGTCCGACAGTCTCCAGGCCAGCCGGAATTGTCTCATTCTAGACCTCAGATACACTGTGGCTTCACAGTGAGACAGCATCCCTGGCACGACCTCCCTGCCTCTTAACTTCTGGCTCTTCTCTGGCTGATGGTTAGTGTCCTGCTCCAATAGTGCTGAGCCAAGCCACACAATGGGCTCAGATAACTTCTGCCCTCCTCCTCGTCTCTCCTCATCCCCATCATCCTTCTGATCTGGATCTTGCTTCCTTCCTTTCTTTAGGGCCGTCCCCTCAGTCCTTCTGCTCTGGGCCTGCTCCTTCCTCACTTTCTCGGTGATGTCATGGCAGGCACAGGAGTCCTAGCACCAGACCCTGGTCAAGTGCCCATTCTCTGCATCGCGGGTCACCGCCGCCTTCAATGCTCCCACTCCACCCACAACCGCTGAGGCTTTACTTAAATACCAGTGCAAATGCTAGTAAGAGTCTCTCCTTAGTCCTAGCAAGCTTCCCATAGATGTACCTCCTTTCAGAGCTCTGAAAATGATTAGCTATGAGATCTTAGGCCAGTTGTTTAACTTCTCTCAGCCTTGGTTTCAGCATCTCTGAAATGGGTACAGTTGTACATAAATCATAAGGTTGCTGTGAAGATTAAATTAGTTCATGCATGTACAGTCTGTAGAAAGTGCTCCAGAAATGCTCTCTTTTATTACTGTTCTTGTGGGTAATTTTTTGGTTGCAAGGAGCTCAAGCTTTATTTTTTATTTTTTTTAACATCTTTTTTGTAGTATAATTGCTTTACAATGGTGTGTTAGTTTCTGCTGTATAACAAAGCGAATCAGCTAAACATATGCATATATCCCCAAATCTCCTCCCTCTTGTGTCTCCCTCCCACCCTCCCTATCCCACCACTCTACGTGGTCACAAAGCACCGAGCTGATCACCCTGTGCTCTGCGGCTGCTTCCCACTAGCGATCTATTTTACATTTGGTAGTGTATATAATCCTACAGATAGGTATTTGAATCTCATCTCTGCCATTTATTGCCTACGTGAACTCGAGTAGATGTGAAAACTTCACTGAACCTATTTCCCTTCTGGTAAAATGAGAAAAATCATCACTGCCTCCCAAAACCGTTAGGGGCATTAACTGAGTGAGGGACTTGTGGCATCCAGTGCAATGCCCACCTGACAATAATAATAATAACAAATAATATCCTCTCCTTCTCCTTCAGCATGTTGATTTTCTAAAACTTTTATTATTCTTTATATCTTAACTCCCCATTGTATGCCAAAAACACTAACTCATAATCTCCCTGCATCAGAATATTACTCAGCCATTAAAAAGAATGAAATAATGCCATTTGCAGCAATATGGGTGGACCTAGAGATCATCATACTAAGTGAAGTAAGTCAGACAGAGAAAGGCAAATATTATATGATATTGCTTATATGCAGAATCTTAAAAAAATGATATAAATAATGTCCCTCCATCATACTTTCTCCTTTCTTAAAAATCATCTCTCTTTCTTCTCTCATACTTAGGGAAATCTGTTTCCTCAAAGCCACAAGTCTTAGAATAAAAGAAGGCAAGCCCTCTACCCCTCCAGCTCCATCCCCCTCACAATGTGAGATGGATATTTTTAAGAGGCTGCTTCCAAAAGAAAAGGAGCATCTCTATTCACTGGGGTAGGATGGCAAGTGGTGAAGAGAGCATGTTTTACCTTGGTGTGGGGAGTGGAGATGAAGAAGGGTGTCTTCTGAGTACCCCAAACCCTAAGGAGCTCACTCCTCATTCTAAGCATGAAGTTATCCTACCCGATACGGCTGTGAAGCAGTAGGGGTGTTCTGTGTCGTTTTTAACATCCTTATCCCAGTTTCACATTTGGATTTTTTTTTATTCCATCAAGCCCAGATGTGGTCCTAATTCCCTGTTATACTTGCCATCTCTGCAAGTGCAAAATTTTTTGAAATTATTCTTGTCAAATATGCCCTTCCAGATTGGCTAACCTGAAGATCAGAGCTTTCTGCACAAGAAAAGACTTCCTGGCTCAATGTGTCAGTTCCTTTTCATGTAGCTGGATCTTTCAATTTGTAGCATAACCCCTGCAGAACGATAGAGAGAAGATGATATGTCTGAAACGCTGAACTGCAGTCACCCTTGTCTGCCATTATGTTTCCACAGGCATTCTATAAAAAGCTGCAAAACCTCGGGGTCTGAGATCTGACACCTGAAATGGCTGCAGTCACTCAAAGGCACCCCTTTTCCTATCTCTTGCTGATTGACCCCATCCCATTGTGCCTTTCAATACACAGCCCACAACTCTATATTTAGGGCAATGACCAGACATCCATGCTGGCTCCAAACACTTCTCACTACACTTGGATAGCTTCCCCTGTGAGTTAGATGTTAGACTCAGAAGAACGATGTTCCTGTCTCAGCTTGGCCCCCCATTGTGTGATATTATACACTTTCCGGAGCTTTCAGGTGTTTCATGCCCTACAAAATAATAAACAATACTGACAGCTAATATTGCTGAGTACTTGCTGTCTGCCAGATATTATTCTAAGTGTTTTTCGTGTGAGTATGGGTGGGTGCACTGACTTTTTTAAACGTCACCACAATCTTATGAATGAGGTCCTTTTGCAACAGAGGAAACTGAAGCCTAAACTCTCCCCAGTGATATGTGGTAGAGCTGGGATTTGAACTCATACTGTCCTGCTGTAGAGCCCACATGCTTAACCACAAGTTACTTGTTTGTAATACATACAACTACAGTCCTGTCTCATTATCTGCAGAAGTTCTGTCCTATAAAGTCACCATGAGCACTGAATTAGCAAATACCTAGTCACTGCTCCCAGG
Source organism: Physeter macrocephalus (assembly GCF_002837175.3). Classification (NCBI taxonomy): domain Eukaryota; kingdom Metazoa; phylum Chordata; class Mammalia; order Artiodactyla; family Physeteridae; genus Physeter; species Physeter macrocephalus. Next base: position 27,137,491 of record NC_041224.1, on the reverse strand, counting down.
GAAAATACAGGGTTGAGTTCCTGCAAGCCCCTGCTCACAACATTTTCATCCATCAATATATAACCCATCAATACATAATCTTTGTTTATGTGGGTTTCTATTTAAAGACAGCTCACTTTATATATATTGTTGAATCATTAACATTGAACTCACAGCCAACAGCATTGGCTCATGCCCGAGCAAGCTTATCTCACACACCTATTTTCTCTGTAAGGCACCACAGCACAGTCTTCTTAGGCTTAGGAACTAGTCAGCATTTCAGTACTACTTGGGGGCCATTTTAAACAGCAAAATCACCCATAAAAGCACAAAATTGCAAGAAAAATGTGGCATTAAATAGACCACAAAAAGCACACTTGTTTACATCATGAGAGCGGAAACAAGAAGGCAGCATGTTGCCTTGTTCAACCTCAGCTGGGAACGTGCACATCAGGTGACTCAAGTTTTTTCACTGTACTGCGCATGTTGCCAGATGACTGTGAAAGCTCTCTGAGTTATTGATTTGAGTGTTCGAATGAATTTTAGTGGGTAGGTCAATTCGCAATACAGAATATGCAGTGATGAAGATTGACTGTATACAGTAATTGGGGGAGAAAAATCTCAGATCTCCAAACAAGAGTGGACTACCACGTGGGGTTGAGAAGAGTCCAGTCCAGTCCAGACAGGGGCACTTGCATGCAAAGGCTTGGGGCTATTCCCCTACCAACACAGGCTATGTCTCTACCTGTCTCCCCAAATCAAAGAACAAAAATGAAATATTCTGGCGAATTGACTGTGTGTTGAATGAGGCTTTATCCCTCTGTATCTTGACTTGATATTTCTGTATATCTTGACTCCTTCCTTTGGATTTCAGGAAGATGTTTTGATTCATAGATACCTAACATCTATACCTACAAATTACATTTCTCATTCTGCAATGGATTATAATGGCATCTGAGCAGTAGATATTAAAATATGTTTTCTTTGCAGAGAAGGTAAGTAATTGGTGGGGTGAAACAGTGGAGATTACTTCATACCTGTCCCTACACCCCACCTCTGGGTGTGCGTCTCTCTGGAGTATATTGTAACCACAGCTGGCCATGTTTGCTCAAACAGTAAATGTAAGCTGATTTATAAAACTGAGAAGTAGAGATGGATGAGCTGGGGAAAAAAAACTGGGTTTCTGGTGTGTTTCTTTATCATTTTGCTACTCACAGTGATATGTGGACCAGCAGCATTGGCACTACCTGGGAGCTTATTAAAAATGAAGAAGCTTAGCTTCCCCCAAGATCTACTGCATTTTGAAAATTTTTATTTTATATTGGAGTATAGTTGATTAACAATATTGGGTTAGATCAGGAAACTTGCACAAGCCTCTCAGATAGCCTCATCCACCAGACGGCAGACAGCAAAAGCAAGAAGAACTACAATCCTGCAGCCTGTGGAAAAAAAATCACATTCATAGAAAAATAGACAAGATTAAAAGGCAGAGGGCTATGTACCAGATGAAAGAACAAAATAAAACCCCAGAAAAACAACTAAATGAAGTGGAGATAGGCAACCTTCCAGAAAAAGAATTCAGAATAATATAGTGAAGATGATCCAGGACCTCGGAAAAAGAATGGAGGTAAAGGTCGAGAAGATGCAAGAAATGTTTAACAAAGAACTAGAAGAATTAAAGAACAAACAAACAGAGACGAGCAATACAGTAATTGAAATGAAAAATACACTAGAAGGAATCAATAGCATAATAACTGAGGCAGAAGAATGGATAAGTGACCTGGAAGACAGAATGGTGGAATTCACTGCTGCAGAACGAATAAAGAAAAAAGAATGAAAAGAAATGAAGACAGCCTAAGAGACCTCTGGGACAACATTAAATGCAACAACATATGCATTATAGGGGTCCCAGAAGGAGAAGAGAGAGAGAAAGGACCCAAGAAAATATTTGAAGAGATTATAGTTGAAAACTTCGCTAACATGGGAAAGGAAATAGCCACCCAGGTCCAGGAAGTGCAGAGAGTCCCATACAGGACAAATCCAAGGAGAAACACACTGAGACACATAGTAATCAAATTGGCAAAAATTAAGACAAAGAAAAATTATTGAAAGCAGCAAGGGAAAAACGACAAATAACATACAAGGGAACTCCCATAAGGTTAATAGCTGATTTCTCAGCAGACACTCTACAAGCCAGAAGGGAGTGGCATAATATACTTAAAGTGATGAAAGGGAAAAACCTACAACCAAGATTACTCTACCCAGAAGGATCTCATTCAGATTCAATGGAGAAATCAAAAGCTTTACAGACAAGCAAAAGCTAAGAGAATTCAGCACCACCAAACCAGCTCTACAACAAATGCTAAAGGAACTTCTCTAAGTGGGAAACACAAGAGAAGAAAAGGACCTACAAAAACAAACCCAAAACAATTAAGAAAATGGTGCATGATATATTTAAAGTGATGAAAGGGAAGAACCTACAACCAAGATTACTCTACCCTGCAAGGATCTCATTCAAATTTGATGGTGAAATCAAAAGCTTTACAGACAAGCAAAAGCTAAGAGAATTCAGCACCACCAAACCAGCTCTACAACAAATGCTAAAGGAACTTCTCTAAGTGGGAAACACAAGAGAAGAAAAGGACCTACATATACAAACCCAAAACGATTAAGAAAATGGTAACAGGAACATACATATCAATGATTACATTAAACATGAATGGATTAAATGATCCAACCAAAAGACACAGGCTTGCTGAATGGATACAAAAACAAGACCCATATATATGCTGTCTACAAGAGACCCACTTCAGACCTAGGGACACATACCGACCAAGTGAGGGGATGAAAAAGACATTCCATGCAAATGGAAATCAAAAGAAAGATGGAGTAGCAATACTCATATCAGATAAAACAGACTTTAAAATAAAGAATGTTACAAGAGACAAGGAAGGACACTACATAATGATCAAGGGATCAATCCAAGAAGAAGATAAAACAGAATATATATGCACCCAACATAGGAGCACCTCAATACATAAGGCAACTGCTAACAGCTATAAAAGAGGAAATTGACAGTGACACAATAATACTGGGGGACTTTAACACTTCACTTACACCATGGACAGATCATGCAAACAGAAAATTAATAAAGAAACAGAAGCTTTAAATGACACAATAGACCAGATAGATTTAATTGATATTTATAGGACATTCCATCCAAAAACAGCAGATTACACTTTCTTCTCAAGTGCGCACAGAACATTCTCTAGGATAGATCACATCTCGGGTCACAAATCAGGCCGCAGTAAATTTAAGAAAGTTGAAATCATAACAAGCATCTTTTCTGACCACAGCGCTATGAGATTAGAAATCAATTACAGGGGAAAAAATGTAAAAAACACAAA
>NC_041224.1:27133370-27133989 GCF_002837175.3 Physeter macrocephalus | reverse complement strand
GCTTAAAGTTACTAGAGAAAGAAGAACAAACAAAACCCAAAGTTAGCAGAAGGAAAGAAATTATAAAGATATGAGCAGAAATAAATGAAATAGAAACAAAGAATACAGTAGTAAAGATCAATAAAATAAAAAGCTGGTTCTTTGAGAAGACAAACAAAATTGATAAACCATTAGCCAGACTCATCAAGAAAAAGAGGGAGAGGACTCAAATCAATAAAATTAGAAATGAAAAAGAAGTTACTACAAAAAAAGAAAATTACAGACCAATATCACTGGTGAATATAAATGCAGAAATCCTCAACAAAATACTAGCAAACAGAACCAACAACACATTAAAAGGATCATACACCATGATCAAGGGGGATTTATCCCAGGGATGAAAGGATTCTTCAATATATGCAAATCAATCAGTGTGATACAATATTAACAAATTGAAGAATAAAAACCATATGATCATCTCAATAGATGCAGAAAAAGCTTTTGACAAAATTCAACACCCATTTATGATAAACACTCTCCAGAAAGTGGGCATAGAGGGAACCTACCTCCACATAATAAAGGCCATATATGACAAACCCACAGCAAACATCATTCTCAATGGTGAAAAACTGAAAGCATT
>NC_041224.1:27132041-27132663 GCF_002837175.3 Physeter macrocephalus | reverse complement strand
TAAAATTTGTATGGAGACAAAAAAGACCCCGAATAGCGAACACAGTCTTGAGGGAAAAAAATGGAGCTGGAGGAATCCGACTCCCTGACTTCAGACTGTACTACAAAGCTACAGTAATCAAGACAATATGGTACTGGCACAAAAACAGAAACATATATCAATGGAACAAGATAGAAAGCCCAGAGGTAAACCCACACACCTGTGGTCAACTAATCTATGACAAAGGAGGGAAGGATATACAATGGAGAACAGACAGTCTTTTCAATAAGTGGTGCTGGGAAAACTGGACAGCTACATGTAAAAGAACGAAATTAGAACACTCCCTAACACCATACACAAAAATAAACTCAAAATGGATTCAAGACCTAAATGTAAGACCGGACACTATAAAACTCTTAGAGGAAAACATAAGAAGAGCACTCTGACATAAATCACAGCAAGATTTTTTTTGATCCACCTCATAGAGTAATGGAAATAAAATCAAAAATAAACAAATGGGACCTAATGAAACTTAAAAGGTTTTGCACAGCAAAGGAAACCATAAACAAGACGAAAAGACAACCCTCAAAATGGGAGAAAATATTTGCAAACAAATCAACGGACAAAGGATTAATCTCCAAAA
>NC_041224.1:27057541-27129485 GCF_002837175.3 Physeter macrocephalus | reverse complement strand
CATGCAGCTCAATATTAAAGAAACAAACAACCCAATCCAAAAATGGGCAGAAGACCTAAATAGACATACCTCTAAAGAAGACATACAGATGACCAAGAAGCACGTGAAAAGCTGCTCAACATCACTAATAATTAGAGAAATGCAAATCAAAAGTACAATGAGGTATCACCTCACACCAGTCAGAATGGCCATCATCAGAAATTCTACAAGCAACAAATGCTGGAGAGGGTGTGGAGAAAAGGGAGCCCTCTTGCACTGTTGGTGGGAATGTAAATTGATACAGCCACTATGGAGAACAGTATGGAGGTTCCTTAAAAAAGTAAAAATAGAATTACCATATGATCCAGCAATCCCACTACTGGGCATATACCCAGAGAAAACCATAATTCAAAAAGACACATGCACTTCAATGTTCCTTGCCGCACTATTTACAATAGCTGAGTCATGGAAGCAACCTAAATGCCCATCGACAGATGGATGGATAAAGAAGATGTGGTACATATATACAATGGAATATTACTCAGCCATAAAAAGGAATGAAATTGGGTCATTTGTAGAGACGTGGATGGATCTAGAGACTGTCACACAGAGTGAAGTAAGTCAGAAAGGGAAAAACAAATATCGTATATTAATGCATATATGTGGAACGTAGAAAAACGGTACAGATGAACTGGTTTGCAGGACAGAAACTGAGACACAGATGTAGAGAACCAATGTATGGACACTAAGGGGGCGAAGCGGCAGGGGGTGGGGTTGGTGGTGTGATGAATTGGGCGATTGGGATTGACATGTATACACTGATGTGTATTAAATGGATGACTAATAAGTACCTGCTGTATAAAAAAATAAATAAAATTAAATTCAAAAAAAAATTTTTTTAATCTGCCACAGAACCAGTGTGAAGTGGCAGACAGATCTTAAAAATAAGCAATGTACCAAACAGTAGAAAACAAAAAAAACAATGTTGGGTTAGTTTCAGATGTACAGCAAATTGATTCTGTTATACATGTATCTATTTTTTTTCAAGTTCTTTTCCCATTTAAGTTATTACAGAATATTACAGAGTTCCCTGTGCTATACACTAGGTCCTTGTTGGTTTTCTGTTTTAAGTATAGCAGTGTGTACCTGTCAATCCCAAACTCCCAATCTATCCCTCCCCTCCACCCTTCCCCCTGGTAACCATTAGTTTGTTCTCTAAGTCTGTGAGTCTGCTTCTGTTTTGTAAATAAGTTCATTTGTATCATTTCTTTAGATTCTGCATATAAGTGATATCATATAATATTTTAACAAGATCTGCATGTGCTTCACATGTACAAGAACGTGGGAGAAGCAACACTTTGCAAAATCAAGCCCAGATCCTAGTTTGCTGTCTGTACAGTTGATTAAGCACCTCTTTTGTATGATCATGACTCTGACCACAGCTTTTGCATATTCTCATGGTAACCAAAACCTCACACAACTCCCAAACCCTCCATGCCTTTGGCAACAGGTCAGCAGTAGCCACATGTCCTTGGCCAACTGGCCTGCACCCCTTTTTTGCAGTTTTACATCCATTCTCACTTTCAGCAGCTGGTTGTGTTTACCATCCAGAACCAGTACCTGGACTGAAATGTTTGTAAGTTTCAAAATTGTTCACTCAGCCCTCTTGATGGAGCATATGTTTCTCTTGTCATATATCCTAGATGTCAAACTGTGACTTTCTTAGCTAACTCTGAGCAGAATATATAGGAGAGTTTTTAATAAATCATATGTTTTTCTTACCCAAGATTCTGTCCCAAATTTTTTCCTCCGAGGCCCATTACTCTCAAAACTAGACCATCATTAATTATCAGAAGATTCAGTGCAAATTCTTACCTTTTCCATTTAATCACTCTTTTCTCCCATTTCACATTGTATAGAGTAATAAGAGGTAGTAGTCACTGCTCTAGTTCCCAGACTCTTGGTAAAGATCAAATTAGAAAGTGACCCAGTGCTTTCAGAAGCATAAAATGCTTTACAAATATAAATTATTTTCATTACTATTACTAACAAAGATAACTCACAGTACTAAGGTTCCCAAAAATCAGCAGTTTACTAATACACAGGAGAATATATATGTATATATTAATTATGAGGCAGAAAAACGTTTTCGGTATAATGAGTATGACATTTCTATAATCACCACTTGGAGTCTATAGAATCAGATCACATCTTGTAGCCACTTGGATATTTGCCTTTGCAGACAGGAAGACATCCTAGTTCTCTTTCTGTAGTCTGAGCTACTTAAAAATGCAATGATAGTATTTGGACCATTGTTAATGGAAATGTCATCCTTGATATCTATAAGACTGTCCTAGAGACCGCCAACTCTCTTAAATGCCTCTTTTCAAGTAGCCCTTGAATGGTTTTCACCTTAAATAGCCAGTCATGCAGTCATGCAGTCCTGCCCTGCACACACAGCAATATATTTTTCAAGCAGGCGTACAGAGGGCTCTAAGATATAGCCTTAACTCCTCCTCAGATGCAGAATCTGGTTGCCCCTTTGTTTCCAAAGATTAAATAAGATGTGTGTCATTTGGGAGGCCATTGTCTGAATAGCTACTGAACATTTCAACCCCCAAGAACCCATACAATCATTTAACCCATATTTGTTGTTGAACAGAGGGACCCCCCCCCAGTGCCTGGGTGGTTTCCTCATGGTAAGTGAGGTGTTGGGTGGGACATACTTACTGGCCTGAGCCATTAGGATTCAATGCAGTGCCTTCCTACTTCTGGAGTAGAATGGAACCAGCTCATCTGACCGTGTCTGCTCCCAACACTGAATGCTTCCCCATGAAATGAAGGAGTGATGGAATGCATTTCCCTGAGCTGAGAACAGGCTAGCAAACAGTGAGTTCATCCCTGGAGATAATGAAACGTAGAGGTTGTTTTTTGCTCCTTTCCTTAAAACTGAAGACATTGTTTTCTAATTAATGCCATGTGCTTCTGGGGCTCAGTGTGCCCACCCAGCATGGGATTCTTCCACCCAGGAATGCATGTGTGCACAGAAATAACATCCTGAAACTGCTCTTATCTGTTCTGCAAGAAACAGGGGGATAACGTCTTCTGACGGCATTTGTCCTCCCTTTTTCAAACTTTCCACTCCTTTTCATTCCAAGGCTCTGTTTTTTGTTTTTTGTTTTGTGTGTGTGTGTGTGTGTGTGTGTGTGTGTGTGTGTGTGTGTGTGTGTTCAGTTCAAAATGAGATGTCTAGTAAGGGTTTTGGAAAAACATATCCCCTTCATTTAAAAACAGTTGGCAGACAATTACACCAGAAGTAATAATATCATCTTAATAACCTCAAATTGCACTGCCTAATATTTCAGCCTGTTAAGAGCTTGGCCTTCTTGCCTCAGAGTAGTTTGATGTCAGGCGCTGAGGAGTCAAGGGTGGGAAAGACCGGTTCCTGAACTAGGATGATCGTAATAGCATGAAGACAAAGGGTGGATTCACTAGGGTGATGGGCACATTTGTAAAGGTTAGTAACAATCACTGCAGAAGCCTGGGGTTCCAAGGAAGCTTCCTAGATGAGAGGTTGCCTGCATATGAAAAGGATGAGTAGGCATACCTCACATGAAGCAGGTGGGAGAGGAAATTCCAGGAAAGAGGAATTGCACAAGCAAGGGTCCAGAGGTGTGGAGAACGTCCATGTACAGTGAATGCCAAGCAGCTTGTAATTACTAGAGGACAGCAGCACTTTGGAGAATGGAGGAGAGTGTGGGTGGAGGGCAGAGCAGCAGCCAGTTAGATTTCATGGGCAGGAGTTTCAGCTTTATCTTTAGTCACTGGGCACTCTTGAAGGGGTTGGGTGTTAAATCAGCTCTGCTCTGCCACCACTCTGAAGAGGATGAGGGTGACGAACCAGGACCAGAAGCAGAGCAAGAGAGAGCTGAGGGGATGGGGGAAACCAGTGAGGGAACTACCCAGTCATCTCCAGATAAGAGGGAATGAGAGGTTTATCTAGGAAGGTTGTAGTCAGAAAGAAGATGGAGCAGCAGGTTCAGGAAATAATCAGGAGGCAAAATCATCATGAGTTGGAAGTTTGTTGAATGTTTTTAAAGAAGTGAGAAGAGAGTCCTTGAAGGAGAGGGTATAAAATGGCCATGATGTTTCAGGCTGAAGTCCTTAAATAGGTGGTTTTGCCATTTATGGGAACAAGGAGGCCAGGAAGAAAAATAGTTGGGGGTGGTTGGAGATCATAACTTCACCTGTGAAGGCTGTGAAACATCCGAATGGAGTTGGACATGTAGGAGAAGGTCTTTGTCTAAAGCTCAAGAGAAAAGCATAGACTATAATTTTAGGACATATTTTAACACATTATTGCTTGGTGACTCTCCTAATTTATTGCCTGCATGTTTCAATTCAATATTTTAAGAACCAACCTAAACTCTCCATCCTAGCCAATATAGTAGTGGTACAGTTATTTCAGGAGCTGTAATTCTTGTGTTTTTTGAGGTTAATATTTTTTTTCTTCAGTGGTTAATATTTTTTTGCAATGATGTAATTTTTGCCATTGACTATTTACTTAAAAATGTGAAACATGCTTATTTGTGACTACTCGTTATATAGAAAAGGAAAGCATTCAGCATTCAAAAGGTAATATTCATCTTCCTAAGTTTCCTATAGGGTTCCCTTAAAATAAACCCGACTCCCTTTCAGATCCAAATAACAAAACCAAAATATTATTCATCCTACGCTGTAAGGTTTCATATTATTTGGAAGTGTATGTCACTTGATGGTTTTTGTGAATAGTTCAATGACTTTTTATTAAGAAAGAATCTTCCATTCCTATTTTAACATATTCTTTCAGATATCTTAGATGATTGCAAAAATATTCTGAGACATGTATGGAAAAGTTTATTGTAAAATATTTCAGCTTCTGCTTATTTTTCTTACAATAAAAAGAATAAGTGAATCTGTATCCATTGTTGCTATGGTTACTAACATTTTATATATTGAGAAAGAACATGAACATTTCTAAATGCATTTTTGTCTTTCTGATATATGTCTCTGTATATATACGACCATATACTTTGGATGACTTCAAGTCCAGGAGATTCTAGGACATGCCCTCTGGCAGCTATTCTGTACTGTCATCCCCACAAAGAGAAAGATGCCATCAGACCTGGGTCTTGGCATTTAGTTTGGTGGCCATGAACTGTGCACATGGTGCAAGAAGTGAATTGATCACTGCTATTTTTAAAAAAGATTGGAAAACATTCCTAACAGGGTATTTATATTTCAACTGATTATTAAATTCTATAAATATCTCAATTTCTTTTAATAGACTTCAAATCTGAAAATCATTGATAATCCACCCATCTGCCTGTGTCCTATGTTGGCTATAAATTGTGTTGCATATACATTCATTCATCAGCAAATATTTATGACAACTTTCTAAATTTAGAATCTATGCTAGATTAATAATCTAGAGATGGTAACGGTCACATACCAGAAAATTATACAAAATAAGCAAAATGATACCTGCCAGGAGGGAAATATAAACAAAGTATCATAGGAACAGAGAAGAATCAACTAATTTAGGCTGAAGGAATCAAGCAATATTTGAAGGACAGAGGGATGGGGGAAGTAGGAGAGAGAGAAAATGCCTGAATTAAATCGTAAAGAATGAGTCTTACACTATAGGACATTTTAACCTAAAAAATTAATGCTTATATAGACAACTGAGCTAACATTTAACAAATGCAGCAAATAATATCCGTTATGTACTTACAAATCTGTGTGTGTGAAGAAAAAATATTCAAAGCAGTAGCATGATTAGATAATGAGAGTTCATCTAAGCTATAGTTACTGAACTTCTCTTATATATCAGATACTCACTAGATTCAGATTTGACTCCTAAGGGGTTCAATTTTATGAAACTTAACCTTAAAAAGGCCTGATAATCTTGAACTACAATAAGACTTTGAAAAATATATCTATATCTTAAAGTATAATTTCACTAAAAACTTATTTTAGAGTAAATAGATTTAAATTCCCAGATTAGTTAAATTATATTAGTTTATTCCTTGAAAACAAGCAACCATGTGATGGGTAAGCAAAATCAGACATCATAGCTTTTACAGTGATAATCAGTGTGAGGAAATAAATACTTCTCTCCTTTTTTTTTTCCTTTCGGTATTGAAGACTCAATAGAAACATGGCAGCTACAGAGGTAAACAAGAAATACAAGTGAACTAAAACACAAAATCAAAACAAAAACCACTGAACTGGAAGTCAGGAGACCTTGGAACCACTCGTTTCCCTGCTTATTCACTTGCAGTGTGGTTTTGGCCAATGCCCTAGCTTCATAACATCAGGGGCTTAGACAAGGTACCAGCACTAAGCAAGGCACAGAGGAATCAGGGATGGGTAAGATGCAGTACCTGACCTGAGACACTTACATCCTAGTGTTGAGATACCAGAAGGATTCAGTAGTGCAGTGAGGTTGCTATGGAACATAGAAAGGGAGCTCAGCCTATGGTTTCGACGACTCCACTTCCAGTCACCAGATAAGGCTATATAGGCAATAGGATAATTTGACCTAGAACCCATACCTTCATTCTAGACTCATACACAAAGCCAAAAATCAAACCCCAAAAAAGTAGAATAATATGGAAAGTTACCCTTACCTGTTGAAATATATATTTATAATATTTAAAAGGGTATGACGGAAATACACAGAAACACCAATAGAAAAATGTTGAAAGTGCAAAATATTCCCAAAATGGTGGGGTTTTTAAAAAATTTTTATTTTATTTTTTTATACCACAGGTTCTTATTAGTCATCCATTTTATACACATCAGTGTATACATGTCAATCCCAATCTCCCAATTCATCAAACCACCCCCACCCACCGCTGCTTTCCCCCCTTGGTGTCCATACGTTTGTTCTCTATATCTGTGTCTCTATTTCTGCCCTGCAAACCGATACATCTGTATCTTTTTCTAGGTTCCACATATATGCGTTAATATGCGATATTTGTTTTTCCCTTTCTGACTTACTTCACTCTGTATGACAGTCTCTAGGTCCATCCACCTCACTACAAATAACTCAGTTTCGTTTCTTTTTATGGCTGAAAAATATTCCCTTGTATATATGTACCACATCTTCTTTATCCATTCGTCTGTAGATGGGCATTTAGGTTGCTTCCATGACCTGGCTATGTAAATAGTGCTGCAAGGAACATTGAGGTGCATGTGTCTTTTTTTTGGTTTTGTTTTTTTGGGTTTTTTTTGGTTTTTTTTGGCGGGGGGGTACGCGGGCCTCTCACTGCTGTGGCCTCTCCCGTTGCGGAGCCCAGGCTCCGGACGCGCAGGCTCAGCGGCCATGGCTCACGGGCCCAGCCGCTCTGCGGCATGTGGGATCTTCCCAGACCGGGGCACGAACCCGTGTCCCCTGCATCGGCAGGTGGACTCTCAACCACTGTGCCACCAGGGAAGCCCATGTGTCTTTTTGAATTATGGTTTTCTCTGGGTATGTGCCCGGTAGTGAGATTGCTGGGTCATATGGTAACTATATTTTTAGTTTTCTAAGGAACCTCCATACTGTTCTCCATAGTGGCTGTATCAATTTACATTGCCACCAACAGTGCAAGAGGGTTCCCTTTTCTCCACAACCTCTCCAGCATTTGTTGTTTGTAGATTTTGTGATGATGCCCGTTCTAACTGTTGTGAGGTGATACCTCATTGTAGTTTTGATTTGCATCCCAAAATGGTGTTTTTATTGTAAGCAAAAGTTAGCATTACAAATCAATAAGAACTGGAATATTATATAAAAAATATTGTGAACCAACCAGCTAAACACTTACTGTAATTAAACATTTAAATATAAAATATGAAAACAAATTCCAGGAAAACAACAGGCAAAAACATAATATGAAAGAAAAAAGACATTCTAAAATGACATCTAAGATGAAAACAAATGAGGAACAAAATTAACAGATGAAATACTTGAGTCCATGAAAATTTTAAAAACTTCTGTAACATAAGAAGTCATAAAATTGAAAAGGATTCCACAAACTGAGAAAGTAATTGGAAATGTATGTTAGGAAAAGGTTTAAAGCCCTTAATCATTTTAAAATGAATACTACTTTCTCACCTATTAATTTAGCAATTATAAAAATTACTAATGCCCAGCATTGATTTGCCCATGAAAAAAATGGCCATTGAATAGATTACTCCAGGAAGTAAAAGTTTGTAAAAAACTTTTGTAGACTAATTTTTTATTATGAATGGACTGTCTTTAAAATATGAAAAAATGTTTATGTAGCAGTTCAAGTTCTAGGAACATATTCTAATTAAATAGGTAAGTAATCATAGATGTGTGCAAAGATGCAGTAACTAAGGTTTTCAACAAAGCACTATTAGTAAAGGTGAAAAAACACCATTAACCAAAATGTGTGAAACACATGACTGATTTTAAAAATTATAGTATATGTGTATTTGTCATTATAGAATATTTTATTATATAGTTATTTAAATATTAATAATATTATCATGGAAATATTTTCATCAAAAAGTTTTAGTGAACTCACCAAACCCAAGAAGTATAATGTGCCTGTATTTTTGAATTACCTAAATTATCTGCTCCTCTAAGATAACTATCACTGACATTACCTATATGGCATTTTGCTTTTTTAAATGCATTTTGCATATAAAACTGAATTGAAATATAGAGTCCAAAGACAGGGTGAAAAAGAGAAAGGAAAGGATTTGAACATGTGGCATGCTGGAAAAGAAAGATTTAGCAATGGGTCAAGAGTGTCTTAGAAGAGGAGAATTCAGCTTGGAAGAGATTGTTATAGAACAGGCATCAGAGGCTGGAGTCAGTAATAAGTTGCACCTAAAGAATTAGAATAAATTTGCACGTGGTCTAAGAAAACATGGCACGAGTAGGCAAAGAAGAGACCAAGGAGAATAACACATTCATTATGAATCTATGACTTCCAGATTGGAAAGGCAGTCATGAGATAGAAAAGCTAATCAGAAGAACAAAGATGGGTTCTCGGGCAGAGAGGAAACAGACTTTTTGAGGAATTGAAAATAGGTACTTGCTGAGCCTCTGACATAGGGGTGAGCAAACTATGACCTATCTTTTTTTTTGTACAACCAATGAGCACATAATTTTTAGAGACTGAAAAATATCAGAAGAATTTTATTTCTTCATATAACATGAAAACATGAGATTCAAATTTCAGTGTCAATAAATAAAGTTTTGTGGGGACACTGCCATGCTCATTTGTTTATGTATTGCCACGGATGCTTTCACACCACAAAGCAGAGTTGAGTACTCACAGCATATGGACCATAAGACTTAAAATATTGACTTCCTGGCTCCCTGCAGAGAGTTTTCTGACCTCTGATCTAAAGACTAAAGGAGACATGAATGAACAGGCAAGTATTTAGGAAGGAAATTACATGAGGATTCCTTGCTTGAAGTCAAGAGTAAAGGAGATTCTGAAACATTAAATCTTTGTTATTCATTGTTTCGAACAGGGGTCCCCAACCCTTGGACCGAGGACTGCTACCTGTGCGCGGCCTGTTAGGAACCGGGACACACAGCAGGAGGTGAGTGGCAGGTGAGTGAGCAAAAGCTTCATCTGCCGCTCCCCGTCGCTCCCCACCACTCACATTACTGCCTGGAGCATCCCCTCCCCACCCCGTCCGTGGAAAAATTGTCTTCTATGAAACCGGACCCTGGTGCCAAAAATGCTGGGGACCGCTGGTTTAGAAGATACAGGAGATTGGAATCTTGGTTCACACCCAGCCTGATCACCAGCTAGCGCCTCACCAGCACCAGATGCCACAAATAATCCCACATTGTCTCAAGGGTCTGTTGGCTCCACCCCCTCCATAAAACTCTAATATAATCAAGTGTCTTTGGGTTTCAGGAATCAGAAGTTGTCCCTAACTAGTTCTAATGAGAGGTCAAATTTTTTAGAACGTCATACAGTGGGCTTAAGGAAGTGAAGTTTAACTGGATCATACAGGAACTAGAAAACCACTGGATTCTTAGGGTCCCACTTTCTCCATCCATTTCCCTGAGGGTCTCCGTCTTCCTTCTCTTCCTCCTCTCACTGAAGACTGTCTTTCCCTGCTTAATCTCTAACATTCACATGGATTAAGGTGACAGCCACCTCCTTATCTCCATCATAACCTCTCCACCTTAAAAATCCTGTACACACACACACACACACACACACACACACACACACAAAAACCCCTGCACCAGAACTAGACAGGTCCTGCAACCCTCCTCTTTCAGATTACTGGGGAGAGAATGAGTCTTCACCTCAGCCAGGTGATTGATTACATTGGCAAAGGTGTATGCCCCTGATCCAGTCAGGATCAGGGTGGGTGAGTACTGTGTACTGTGGTGGGTGAGTTATAAGCCTACTTCATACTTACTAGGGCCTTACTTTAGGTGGACAATGATAATTAAGGGGAGAAAATGCTAATGCGTATGCTACATATTTATAGAGAGGGAGACACCTTTCCTCTTCTAAAAAGCCTTCGCCTACTATGCAATCTGATTTAGATGCCTTTTCTCTGCAATTCTAGAGCATCTTGTTTCTACCTCAATGCTGGGCAAATTCATTAAGGATGAAGTTGCATCTTTATTATTTGGGTCTTTCCCACATTTCTAATACATAATATGTGTTCAACGAATGCACATTGAAAGGATTAATTAGTATACAAATGAATAACAAGCACTTGTGGGATCAAACACAGGCAAGGTTGATTGGGTAGATGAAAGATTAGCCTTATGTATGCAAAAATTAAATATATTGGTTGTGAGCCCTGAGCCCTTTGTAGATCCTAGATTATATATATATATACCAATTTTATAAAAGAAAACAATTAGTGAAGATAAAAGATAGGATAATTTAACTTACAAAAACTATCAGAAGTATAAAGCTAATTCACCATTTAAAATTCAATGTCATTTACCATAACAACAGACTTAAGGGAAAAAAAAAATCATCTCAATAACTTCCAAAAATCTCTCAGAAAACCAGAAATAGAAGGGAATTTCCTTCACCTGATAAAGGGCATCTATTTTTTAAAAAAACCTATAGCTAACATATGCTTAATTGGGAAATACTGAACAATTTCCCCTAAGATCAGGAACAGGACAAAAACTCCTTTTAACACTCCTATTACACATCAAACTGGGAGTCCTAGACAGTGTAATAAGGCATACTAAAAACTTCTAAAAGAATCTACAAAACACGCAGAACTAATAAGTTATTCTAGAAAAGTCACAGGACACAAGGTCAGTATACAAAAATAAATAGTATTTCTGTACACTAGTATTGAAAAATTGGAATTCAATAATTTTAAAGTAACATTTACTATAGCACCAAAACAAAGCAATACTTAGGTATAAATCTAAAAAGTATGTGTACAATCTATATGCTGAAAAGTACAAAACACCAATTAAAGACATCAAAGAAGATCTAAATAATTGGAGAGACATACCTTGTTGAAGGAATAGAAGACTCAGTATTGTTAAAATGTCAATTCTTACCAGACTGAGGACTAGGTTTAACTCAACACCAGTCAAAATCCCATTAGGGTTTTTGTGTGTATGTGTGAATACCACCAGCTAATTCTAAAATTTATGTAGAAAGGCAAAGGAATTAAAATAGTGAAAACAATTTCTGACAAAGAACTTGTCTCCAGAATACATGAGGAACTCTCAAAATTCAACAAGAAAACATCAAACAAAAATACCAGTTTAAAAAAATGGGTAAAATATTTGAACAGACACTTCAACAAAGATATACAGATGGCAAATGAGCTCATAAACAGATGCTCAAAATCATTAGTCATTTGGGAAATGCACATTAAAACCACAGTGAGATACCATTATAAACATGTTAGAATGGCTTTTATCGAGGAACACTGACAATACCAAATGCTGACAGAGATTTGGAGCAAGGGGAGCTCTCATACACTGCTGGTGGAAATGCAAAATGGTACAGCAGCTTTAGAAAACGGCTTGACAATTTCTCATAAAGCTAAACATACATTTACTCTATGATTCAGTGATCCTACTCCTCAAAATTTACCCTAGCAAAATAAAACTTACATTCCCACATACACACAAAAGTAAGTGAGCGGGGCTTCCCTGGTGGCGCAGTGGTTGAGAGTCCGCCTGCCGATGCAGGGGACGCGGGTTCCTGCCCTGGTCCGAGAAGATCCCACATGCCGCGGAGTGGCTGGGCCCGTGAGCCATGGCCGCTGGGCCTGCGCGTCCGGAGCCTGTGCTCCGCAACAGGAGAGGCCACAACAGTGAAAGGCCCGCGTACCGCAAAAAAAAAAAAAAAAAAGTAAGTCAGCGGAAGTCAGTATCACTCAGAGCATCATAATTCGTCAATGTTTAAATCTGATCAGAGTAAATAAAGAAAATATATAAAGATGTAGATAAATTGATAGGAAAAATATTTGACTGCAAAATTTCCCTAAAAATAAATCTGTGTGAGACCTAAAGGATGGGAAGAATGAGGACTTATTGTTTAATAGGTACAGAGTTTCAGTTTTATATAATGACATGAGTTATAGAGATGGATGGTAGTGATGGTTTTACAACATTATGAATGCATATCATACCACAGAGCTGTATATTTAAAAATAGTTAAGATGGTAAGTTTTATGTTATTTGTATTTTACCACAATAAAAAATTAAAAACAATATTCCAAGACACTAATAATAAAATGTTAAAATCTCAAAAATTTTTTGAAAATAAAAATAAACGTATGAATTTATCTTTACTCAGTGTAGTAGGAAACAAAATTAAACTGCTTTAGCCCAGTCATTTAGATACATGTCATTGGTAGAACAGATTAAAACTAAATTAAAAATCCCTGATCTTTCACATCCGTTATACCATGAAATTGTGAGGGTAGTCTCCTGCGTATTTCAAGAACAAATAGACCAAGAGTTTGGTCGTTGGTAGAGAAATGTGCTCTGATTGAGACATTTTTGTCCCTCCCAATAATATACTGCATAATTTTAAAGAATTTACGAATGCTGTGACCTGTACCCAGATAGTTTTATGCAGAACTGGGTATGTCCCACCTGCTAGTCACCTCAGGAGGTTACTACAATGGTTTGCTTTCCTACTTATGTGTCATTAGGGTTGACAAGGCTAATAT
Organism: Physeter macrocephalus; assembly: GCF_002837175.3. NCBI lineage: Eukaryota > Metazoa > Chordata > Mammalia > Artiodactyla > Physeteridae > Physeter > Physeter macrocephalus. The sequence goes on along the minus strand of NC_041224.1, from coordinate 27,116,303 downwards.
CCCACCATGGGTTCTTTCCCTGACCTCGAGAGATTATAAAATGACATTCAGCAGATTTCACACATTTAAATATGCTGGTACTGTTAATGTCATCTTCTTTTCCAGTCACACAGCTGACTGGATAAAAATTCCCAAGACCCTACTCAGGTTCCTATAAAGCAGTGAAATGGGAATTTGTGCTCTCCTGCCTCCCCCCGCCCCCATCTAATGCTCTTCTCCTCTTTAATGGTGAAACTACCCTGTGTACTGTTTCTCTATTTATAGCTCAGAGAGTTCAGCTCCAGGCAGGTGGTTCTATTGAAAGATAAACAGACTTTTAACAACCCCTAGCTGGTTCATAAATGGTCAACTGTGCTGACATAGCAGGCTGCAGGTGACTGAACCCATCCAGGAATGTTGGTCATTTACTACAGCGCTGGAGACCCTGCAGCGTCTTTAGCCAAAGAACAGCTGATACTCTCAGCATTTTTCTCTCTTAACAAAAAATCAGAATCAATGGTCATACAAACTGGTTAAAAGTATCAGGTGCATTTTCATCTAATACACCAAAATCCAAAAGTAACCTCATTACTACCTTTGCCAAAGTGCTTATTGATTGTTGAGGATCTTTTAGAGGATTTTGTTGAACATTCTTTCCTTTGAAAATGTGATTTGGTCCAGCTGGAGTGGCCTCAGGCACCTCAGAGACACAACTTTTCTCCCTTCTCCCATGGCTCCTTTTTCTGTCTTTCCCCACCCCTGGGGTGAGATCTTGCACATTCTTACATGAAAGGAGTGGATAAAGAATGACAAGAATTCCTCTTTCAGCAGTGCATTTCTGCATACCCTTTTTCAATTTCCCATTCCCACCATGGTCTCATTGCATCTTTATGCCATCCAGTTAATGAACTCATGTTGGATCTTCTTAGCTCCTAGCTATTTAAGTCTCCCACTATAGTATGAGCTATTCTTGTGGTCACAAACTCATTCTCATATAAACATATAACATTATATTAGTTTCAGGTGTACAGCTTATGACTCAATGGTTGTATATATTGAGCAGTGATCATCACAATAAATCTAGTTAACATCCGTCACCATAGATAATTACAAAACAATTTTTTTGGTGTGATGAGAACTTTTCAGATCTATTCTCTTAGCAACTTTCATGTTAAAAATACAGTATTAACTATAGTCACTATGCTGTACATTACATCCCTGAGTTATTTTATAACTGGAAGTTTGTACCTTTTGACCACTTTCGCCCATTTCACACCCACCACCCACCCCCTACCTCTGGCAACCACCAATCTGTCAGTCTGTTCTCTTTATCTATGTGCTTGTTATTGTTGTTGTTTTTTTTTTTAGATTCCACGTATAAGTGAGACCATATGGTATTTGTCTTTCTCTGTCTAACTTATTTCACTTATCTAATGCCCTTAAGGTCCATCCATATTGATGCAAAAGGCAAGATTTCATTCTTTCCTATGGCTGAGTAATACTCCATTGATTACATATACTACATTTTCTTTATCCATTCACTTACTTAGGTTGTTTCTGTCTTGGCTATTGTAAATAATGCTGAACAAATATGTGGGTGCAAATATCTTTTCAAGTTAGTGTTTTTGTCTTCTTCAGATCAGTACCCAGAAGAGGAATTGCTGGATCACATGGTAGTGCTAGTTTTAATTTTTTTGAGGAGCCTCTATATAGTTTTCCACAGTGACTGTACCAATTTACATTCCTACCAACAGTGCATGAGGGTTCCCTTTTCTCCACATCCTTGCCAACACTTGTTATTTCTTGTCTTTTTGATAATAGCCTTTCAAATGCATGATCAAATGCACTTCTCAGGGTGCTACTACTGAGAAGATTTCCCCTAATCACTGTTCTTTAGGGAAATCCTTGCATTGTTCTTTAGTGGAATAGGAGCTCTTTTTAGGCTTGCATTAACAAACAAGTTGATCTACCCATCAGTTGGGCATGGTGTGAACTGAGATGAGATATTGGTTTGACATAGGTAGATGAATGGAGTCTGAACCCCTTGTTCCTGTAACTTATTTATTATCTCAAAACCTGCTTGGAACCAATTCTGAATAAACCATTTTTGTTGTACAGCAAATCACTGCTGTGTCCATTTGACCTTATGACTTAGTGGTTATGAAAATACCAGCTCATGATGGATACCTTTAGTCACATAATCAATTAATATTGCCTGGTTAAGTGTTCTTTATCTAAACCAATAGTATGCTGATAGTTTCCTTTCAAATGGCATGACCTGACTTCAGAATCCTTTAGTTCTACATGGCCACTCTCCTAGCCACATCTTTATCTACTCCATTAATGCAATTTTGTAATTTATAAGAAATATATACTTGGTCATTCAGATGACCAAAATGTGTTTCTTATATGTATTTGATCTTTGTCTATGGTTCCTGGGACACAGCTCCCAACATCTTTGGAATTTCCGGAGCATAAGAGCAATGTGAACATCTTTTGTCATAATATTTGGTCTCAGTTCCTCAGAGCCATAATGGTGAATTGAGTGCCTTGTTATTAATAACAAGCCCCTTTCCACCACAACTGGGTTTGAGTAATAAATTGTCTTTTTGAAAGTACCTATGGATGGGGGCTGGTTTCCCAAGAAACCAACCATGAATAGAGAGTTGGATTTTCAGTCCCACCCCCTGATTTCTGGGGAGGGAAGAGGTGCAAGAGATGAGTCAGTCACCATTGGCCAATGGTTTAATCAACCATGCCTATCTAATGCAGCTTCTATAAAAACCCAGAAGGACAGGGTTCAGAGAGCTTTTGGGTTGGTGAACCTATAGATATTTGGGGAGAATTGTACACCAGGAAAGGACATGTAAACTCCGTGCCTTTCCACATACCCTGCCCTGTGCCTCTCTTCCATCTATCTGTTCCTGACTTATATCCCTTTATAATAAACTAGTGATCTAGTAAGTCAAATGTTTCTCTGGGTTCTGTGAACCACTCTATCAAATTAATCAAACCTAAGGAGGGGATCATGGGAACCTCTAATCTATACCCAGTCTGTCAAGAATATAGGCGATCGGGCTTCCCTCGTGGCGCAGTGGTTGAGAGTCCGCCTGCCGATGCAGCGGACACGGGTTCGTGCCCCGGTCCGGGAAAATCCCACATGCCGCGGAGCGGCCGGGTCCGTGAGCCGTGGCCGCTGGGCCTGCGCGTCCGGAGCCTGTTCTCCACAGCGGGAGAGGCCACGGCGGTGAGAGGCCAGCATACGGCAAAAAAAAAAAAGAATATAGGCGATGACCTGGGATTGCTATTAACGTCTGAAGGGAAGAGGGAAAGGCAGTTCTGTGGAATTGAACCCTTAATCCGCGGAATCTGATACTATCTCTGGATAGAAAGTAGTGTCAGAATTGAGTTGAATTCTCAGACACCCTGCTCTTGTCTAAGAACTGCTTGTTGGTGGTGAAGAAAACCTACCCCCTGCCCCAAACACGTTGAAATTGGTTTCATAATTACCTTTTAATTAGCCAAAATTATCCAGAGAAACAGACAATAGGATGAACTGATAGATGGATGGATGGATGGATGGATGGATAGATAAATAGATAGATAGATAGAAAGAAAGAAAGATAGAAAGAAAGACAGACAGACAGATAATTTTAAGGAATTGGCTCATGCACACAATTGTGGAGGCTGGCAAGTCCAAGATTTGTGGGGTAGGCCAGCCAGCAGGCTAGGAATTCAAGAAGAATATCTATGTTTCAGTCCTGAGGCAGAATTTCTTCTACTTCAGGAAATCTGTCTTTGCTCTTAATGCCTTCAACTGATTGGATGAGGTCCACCCATATTATGAAGAGTAATCTGCTTTACTTAGTCAACTGATTGTTAATTATTGATTTAATCTGAAAATATCTTTAGAGCCAGGTCTATGCTAGTGTTTAACCAAAAAAAAGGGCACTATAGCCTAGCCATGTTGACATACACAATTAACAATCACATCTGCTCTATATACCTACACCATCTTCACATCTACCAGGTTACATAGACTAAGCAGGAGAACTGCTTGTATCTGGTATCACAGCCTCAAATCGCTTCAGTATTCTCTCTTGCTCTCAGTTCTTCTCAAAATGGATGGACTTCTGAGTTACTCAATGAATGAATCAGAAAAGAAATACTAAGTATGGTAGGTGCTGCCTCCAAAATCATAAGGGACTTGTCAAATGTTGTGCCTCTTTCTTAGTGATAGAGGCTAAAAGGTAGAATAGCATGTCATTCACCTTGGAGGATGTTATTTTGCAGACCAATGGGTTCCTAAAAACTCAACCCCATGAGCAAGGGTCCTTAATAATTATGGTATTTTTCTCCCACTCTCTTGTGCCCGTGTGTATCACCAGGGCATCCAGAGTACTTGCCAAGTTCTCCTGCCTAAGATTGATTGATAGGGTATCATCAATATTATAGACCAATGTAACAAAGGAATGTCAAGTAGATCAAGTTCCCTTTGAACTATATTGTACCAAAGAGTAGGAGACATAATTTGGCCCTGGGTCAAGATTGTAAACCTGTACTATTATTCATCCTAGTTGAATGTGAAATGCTCTTGATCCTCCTCATCACAAGGATGGAAAATAATGCATTTTCAGGATGAATAAATAGCCACACACCAAGTTCCAAAGGCTGTATTTATCCATCCTAGTAAAAATACAACATTTGACATGGCAGCTTTGATTGGTTAAGCATAACTGGTTAATTTTATGCGATCTATTGTAAGCCAATGGTTTATAAAGGGGCAATACCAGTGAATTATTTTTTTATGATGGGGAACAACACTCCTACATACCTTGACTATAAGGGCAGTACTAATCAGTACCATCCCACCTGATTTGTGCTATTGCTTGTGATTTACTTTCTTGGCTGGTGGGAAATGCGATGTTCAAGAGCTTCTACTTGACTTGCCAACCATAATGGCCGGGCAAGTAATCTGTGTCAAGAATCTGCCTGTAGTTAGGTGAATTCATACTAATTATTCAATCAGAGACTGGGGCAACAACTACAGGATAGGTCTGGGGAGCTATTAAACTAGAAGTCAGAAAAATGGTTTCTCTAAAGAGCCAGAGTAAATATTTTAGGTTTTGCAGATTGTGTGGTATCTATCGCAACTACTCAAAGGTGCTGTGAGAACACAAAAGCAGACATAGACATTAAAAAATAAATGTGTCTGTGTTCCAGTAAATCTTCACTTCATAAATTGATGATGGGAAGAATTTGGCTGTGGGTCATAGTTTGCTGATTTCTGCATTAGACCCATATGAGATGAACTTGGGTCAGCACTCTATGAATTATTACCTGACCTCTGTAGAGTCTCACTCTAAGAGGAGGACCATGATGACATTTTGTTTCCTTTGGTATAAGTGTCAGTTCAGATCATCTATCCAACAGGACTCAAAAGATCTTGGTATTCCCCTTTCCTGAGTATACACTGTTAAATGGACTTGGAGAACTGAGGGATGAGCACTTGTACTGTGTATACTTTCTGTGACATTTCAGGGCCCTTCTGTTGGGGTCACAGGTTCACGTTCAATAGATGCGCTCTGGGTCTGAGAATTTGCTCAGGTCTGCAATGGGAGGAAGGTATCATGATTTTTCCATTGCAACATTTGACATCTCCCTTCTGTTTCCTTGGTCTTGATTTCTTGTCATTATTATAAAATCAAGCTGCACCCTTGCTGCTGGCCCATCTATCTCACACCACAGATATCTGCAGGTCAAGACCCACTGGTTGTCATTCTGGTTTTGCTGTGTGTTACAGTGATTATATCCATCTCACTTCCGATGATTAAATGCTGTCATTTGGGCTTGAATATTCTAGAATCCTCTTATCTCAAAGACACTAGGAAGCCCAGTTTCAAGGCAGCTTCTTCCACTGTCAATACTGACTTACAGACGATAGTCACCATTAAACTTTCTCCACATGTAAAATGAGATTGAAAACCAGAAGAGGTATGTCACCAGCTGACGTTTGTTTTACAAAGACAGAATTAAAACACTTGATTGCCTGTGAAGAAAGTGATTCATTGTCCATTACAAAATGAGTTGGGAGCGCTTCTAATCCATGTCTGGCATAACGAAGAGAAAGGCTCTTAATATATGCCTCCCCACTGAAACTGTGAGGAAGTTACTTCTTACTATCTCTCTTCATTTGCTAGCTGAAGTATCATATTTTCTTTCTCAAGTAGCATCTAACTGGTAGCAGTGATAAAATTGGTTAGGTATGGAGTGTGAAGGCAATTTTAAAACTGAATTTATTTAGTCCAGAACATTTCTTTTTGTACATGTGTGTATCTTAAACAAATCAATTCCATCTGATTAAACTCACTTTACATGGTTAATGTACTGTGGACACTCTTTCACCTCTGATGCTTTTCCCAAAGATCACGGGAAGAGCATTTAGATGCTCATTTTGCGTGTCACCCTGATGTGCACAAAATCCAATAGATTCAAAAGGAAACACTGCATTAAATTAATTCGGCTTCAGGTTCAAAGGCTCATCATGTATGATAAACAAAACCAAAGGAAATGATGAGATGCAATGTCACATTTCATTTAATATCTAAATCCACTCACAACAAGGTAGTATCTAATTCACTGTAGCCTCACTACATATGGCACAGCTCCTTAGGGAAAGAAAAAAGCTCTGAGAACTTGGAGTTGGCAAATATAATGTGAAGTTATAAATGATTTAAAGGAGCAGTTCTCAACCTTGGTTGCATTTTAGAATTACCAGGGGAGCTAGTAAAATTCCCAATTCTCTGGTTTCACCTCAGGCTAATTAATTCAGGATTTCTGTAGTTAAGACCTAGGCATCAATATTTTTTAAAGCTCCCCAGAGAATCTCAATGTGTGAGTAAGCCCGAGATCCTCTGGTTTAGAGAGTGGTTCTCAAAGGTTGATATGGTTCGAATCACCTAGAAGACTTGTTAATACTCAGATTACTGGACCACACCTCGACAGTTTCTCAAACAGTAGGTCTAGAATTTGCATTTCCAACAAGTTCCCAGTTGATGGTCTTTCTGTTAGTCGGGGGCCACACTTTGAGAACCACAATTAGGAAGACCCCAGTGAGTCTCAGATAAGACGTAAATCCTGTGAGATTACCAATGATATGGTCATAGAAAGACAGCAAAAGATACGTCTAAATACTTCTGTGTGGGGGCAGGGGAGGACCCCTACTACATGTGAGTTCTGTAGGAGTAGGATAAACTATTCCAAATAAATAAAGGCCCTATTTTAGAGACCTGAAGTTCTATAGAAGGAAAAAATTCAACTAGCTTGAGAACTTAAATATGAGTGTGGGGCTGGGGAGGAGAGAGGAATATGTTTGTGATTTGAAATATTTAGGCCAAATAAGGAAGGGAGAAATATCTAAATCTAAGATTTAAATCTTCATTAGTTCGGCAAACTCGAGAATAAGTTATTTTACAGGTGACTTTTATTATCGGCATTAAGGGAACAGAACAAATCAGAAAATATGACTAATAATGATGATGATGATGGTTATAAATTTGTATTGATTTTAGAGTATATGTCACATGATGTCTTTGACTATTCATGGTTTCATGTTCTACAAATTTGAAATATTTCTTGAAGTATAACTAAGGCTCAAACAGAAGAGGAGCTGTTTCAATTTCTTCTCCTGCCCTGGGCTGATACCAAGGTTACATAACATTATCAGTATGGTGTCTATGTATATACTGACATGGAAAAGAGTCCCAAGATATTTTGTTAACAAATAAGTTGTATACAACTTTGTATATTACATAGATCTGAAATCAAAAGCATATACCCTAAATATTTACCTGTGTTCCTTTGTGGGTAAGAATTTTAGGAGAACATCAGTTTCTATTTTTTTCCATTTTGCAATTTTTATCTTATTTACTAATAATTACTTTACATTGCAAAAATTAAAAATATACTTTCAAGAATATATTTTGAAAATTGATATAAACGGAGGATAAGGATAAACTAAGAACACAGTTGCCAAAACAAACTACATTTCCTAGCCCCTTTTGAAAGGAATTAAAATCATGTGCATAGACTCTGAGGAAACGTAAGCACGAGTCATGTCCTTACATGTGACACATGAGACTATTTAAAGGGACAGAGGCATGTCTTCCTCACCTCTTTCCCTCATTCCTCCTTCCCTCCCTCTTTCTTTCCTTCCTTTTTTAATTGACTTTATATTTTTAGAGCAGTTTTAAGTTCACAGCAAAATTGAGAGTATAGAGATTTCCCATATACCCCCTTCCCACGCACATGCATACCCTCCCCAACTATCAACATCCCCAATCAGAGTGGTACATTTGTAAGAATTGATGAACCTATGTTGACATATCATAATCACCCAAAGTCCATAGTTTACATTGCAGTTTATTTTTGGTGCTGTACATTCTACTGGTTTGAACACATGTATGATAACATATATCCAACATTATAGTACCATATAGAGTATTTTCACTGCCCTAAAAATCTGCTGTGTTCTGCTTTTTTATTCCTCTGCCCAACCCTCACCCTCTGACAACCAGTGATTTACTCTAAATTTTAGAGTCCAAGCTCAAACTGCTTGCCATACAACAGGCCAATAAATGGAGAGACAAATTCTTGGGGGCAAAGAATAGGGACTTTAGTCAGCAAACCTAGAAGGTGGTGGACTTCTGCCCCAAAGAACCATCTTGCCTGAGTTAGAATTCAGGCTTCTTTTATACTAAAAGGGGAGAGACTAAAGTCAAGCACTTCCTGGTTTTGGTTAGCCTCCAGAGGGGATGTGTTAATTTCTTCCTCCCTGCAGCCATTCACAGGTGGACCTGGTCAGGATGTTTCCTGTGAGCTTAACAAAGGTATTTTAGTTTATTGCTTATTACCTGGGAGGCAGGGTTCCCAGAGATGGGCCATTATGTATAATTTATGCATAATTTAAGCTTATAGGCAACATCCCTTTTGTGATTAACTTGTAATAGAATACAAAATGTTCTTTCCTGTTACATAATGTTACCTGTTGGTTTTTTAAAGATATTCTTTATCAAGTTGAGTAAGTTCCCTCTATTCCAGTTTACTGGGAGTTTTTACTATGGATAGGTTTTAGGATTTTGTCAGTTGCTTTTTCTGAATCTCTTGATATGATATTGTGATTTTTTTTCTTTATCCCATTGATGTGATGGGGTACATTAATGTTTAATCAGCCTTGCATACCTGGAGTAGGTCTCACTTGGTCATAATATATGATTCTTTGTACATGTTGTTAGATTCCATTTGCTAATATTTTTTTAAGGATTTTTTTCATCTGTGTTCATGAGAGATATTTGTAGTTTTCTTTTATTGTGATGTCTTTGCCTGGTTTTGGTATTAGAGTGATGCTGACCTCATAGAACGAGTTAGGGAGTATTCCCTCTGCTTCCCTCTTCTGAAAGAGATTGTAGAAAATTGGTATAATTTCTTTCTCAAATGGCTGGTGAAATTCAACAGTGAACCCATCTGAAACTGGTGATCTCTCTTTCAGAAGGTTATTGCTTATTGATTCATCTGTCATTGATCTTGGACTATTCAGATATTCTTCTTGTGTGAGTTTTGATAGATTGTGTCTTTCAAGGAATTGATTCATTTCATCTAGGTTATCAAGTTTGTGGGCATAGAATTGTTCATAGTATTCCTTTATTATTCTTTTAATGTCCACAGGCTCTGTACTGATGTACCCTGTTTTATTTCTGATATTAGTAATTTGTGTCCTCTCTTTTTTCTCTTAAGTAGCCTGGCTAGAAGCTTATCAATTTTATTGATCTTTCAACAAACAATGATGGTTTTATTGATTTTTCTCTATCAGTTTCCTGCTTTCAATTTCATTGATTCCTATTCTATTTCTTATTGTTTCTTTTCTTCTTTTTCTTACTTTGGATTTAATTTGCTCTTTTTCTAGTTTCCCAAGGCAGAAATTTAGATTATTGATTTTAGATAATCTGTTCTAATATATACATTCAATGCTATAAATTTCCCTTTTAGCACTGCTTTTACTGCATCTCACAAATTTAACAAGTTGTGTTTTTGTTTTCATTTAGTTCAAAATATTTTTGAGCTTTTATTGAAATTTTTTCTTTGAATTATGTGTTATTTAGAAGTGTGATGTTATTCTCCATGTATTTGGGGGTTTTCTAGTTATCTTTCCACTATAGATTTCTAGTTTGAATCCAGGCTGCTCTGAGAACAGACTTTGTATGATTTCTAATCTTTTCAATTTTTTAAGGTGTGTTTTATGGCTCAGAATGTGGTCTATCTTGGGGAATGTTTCTTGTGAACTTGAGAAGAATGTGCAGGCATACCTTAGAGATATTGCAAGTTTGGTTCCAGGCCACCACAATAAAGCAAAAATTGCAATATCAATAAAGCAAGTCACATAAATTTTTGGCTTCCCAGCACATATAAATTTATATTTACACTATACTGTAGTCTATTAAGTATGCCATAGCATTATGTCTAAAAAAAAGGTACATATCTTAATTTAAAAAATACTTTATGGCTAAAAAATGCTAACCATCATCTGAGCCTTCAGAAAGTCATAATCTTTTTACCATAGTGACATCAAAGATCACTGATCACAGATCACCATAATAAATGTAATAATAAAGAAAAAGTTTGAAGTGTTGTGAGAATTACCAAAATGTGACACAGAGACATGAAGCGAGCAAATGCTGTTGGAAATATGGCATCATTTTTCCAAACTGTACAATGCAGGGTTGCCACAAACCTTAAATTTGTAATAAATGCAAAGTGCAGTAAAGTGAAGCACAGTAAAACAAAGTATGCCTACATGTTCTGCTGGTTTTGGATGATGTAGTCTATCGATGTCAGTTATATCCATTTGATTGGTGGTGGTGTTGAGTTCAACTTTGTCCTTACTGATTCTGTGCTTGCTGGATCTGTCCATTTCTGAGAGAGGTGTGGTGAAGTCTCCAAAATGATAGCGGATTTATCTATTTCTCTTTGCACGTCTATCAGTTTTTGCCTCGTGTGCACACTTTGTTGCCAGGCACATAGACGTTAAGGATTGTTATGTCTTCCTTGAGTATTGACCTCTTTATCATGATGTAATGCCCCTCTTAATCCTTGATAACTTTTCTTGCCTTGAAGTCTGCTCTCTCGCTCTAATTAATATAGCTACTACTCCTGCTTTTAAAATTAGTATTATCATGGTAATTTTTCTTCATCCACTTATTTTTAATCTATATGTGTTTTTATATTTAAAGCGGGTTTTTTGAAAACAACATGTATTTGGATCTTGTTCATTGATCCACTCTGACAATCTCTGTCTTTTCATTCATACATTTGGACCATTAACATTTAAAGTGACTATATATTGATATAATTAGATTAATATATATGATATTGTTACTGTTTTCTATTGATTGCCCTTGTCTTTTGTTTCTATTTTTGTCTTCCACTTTTTTCTGCCTTTTTTGTTTTTAATTGAGCATTTCATACGATTTTACTTTCTCTCCTTTCTTAGCATATAAGCACTTTTGTTTTTTTGTTTTTTTGGTTTTTTTTTACTTTTTTCAGTGGTTGCGTAAGAGTCTGCAATATACATTTACAGCCAATCCAAGTCTACTTTCAGATAACTCTATACCATGTCATGGGTAGCATAAGTACCTTATAATAACATAATCAAATTCCTCCCTCTTGTCCTCTGTATCATTACTGTCACTCATTTTACAACTATAAAATATACGTTACATATTTGTATGTATATAGAAATATATGTATATATATAAAGTATACATATACACAAGCATACATTTTTGGCATTATTTTGAACAAGCTGTTATCTGTTATGTCAATTAAGAATAAACAGGGCTTCCCTGGTGGCGCAGTGGTTGGGGGTCCGCCTGCCGATGCAGGGGACACGGGTTCGTGCCCCGGTCTGGGAGGATCCCACATGCCGCGGAGCGGCTGGGCCCGTGAGCCATGGCCGCTGAGCCTGCACGTCCGGAGCCTGTGCTCTGCAACAGGAGAGGCCACAGCAGTGAGAGGCCTGCGTACCGCAAAAAAAAAAAAAAAAAAAAAAAAAAAGAATAAACAAAATATAAAAGTGTTTTTTTTTATTTTCACTTATTCCTTCTTTGATATTTTTCCTTACTTTATGTAGATACAAATTTCTGACCTATATTGTTTTTCCTGTCTCTAAAGAACTTCTTTTAACATTTCTTTCAAAGCAGGTCTACTGGCAACAAATTTTCTCAATTTTCACATGTGAAGTTCTTTATTTCTACTTCACTTTTGAAGGATAATTTTACAGGCTAATAATTCTAAGTTGGGGTATTTTTCTTGCAATGCTTTAAGTATTTTACTCCACTCCCATCTTGCTCGCATGGGTTCCAAGGACAAGTTGAATGTTATTCTTATCTTTGTTCCTCTATACGTAAGGTGCTTTTATCCTCTGGCTTCTTTCAGTACTTTTTCCTTATCTTTGATTTTCTGTAATTTGAATATGATACACCTTGGTGTAGTTTTTGGCAGTTATCCTGCTTAGTGTTCTCTGAACTTCCTGGATCCGTCATTTGACTTCTGACCTTAATTTGGGGAAATTCTCAGTCATTATTTTTTCAAATATTTCTTCTGTTCATTTCTCTCTTGTCCCTCTGGTATTCCCATTATCTGTATGTTACATTTTATGTAGGAGTCCCACAGTCCTCAGATAGTCTGTCCTTTTCAATCTTTGTTCTCTTTGCTTTTTCATTTGGAGGATCCTACTGACATATTCGCTAACTCAGACATTCTGTTCTCAGACATGTCCAGTCTACTAATGGGCCCATCAAAGGCATTCTTCATTTACTAAAATGCTCTTTTATCTCTGCATTTGGTTCTTTCTTAGGATTTCTATCTTTCCACTTACATTGCCCATCTGTTCTTGCATACTGTCTACTTTATCCATTAGGGCCTTTAGTATATTAATCAGAGTTGTTTTAAATTCATAGTCTGATCATTCCAGTCTCCCTGCCATGTCTAGTTCTGATGCTTGCTCTATCTCTTCAGTTTGTGTTTTTTGCCTTTGGTATGTCTTGTAATTTTTTCTTGGTAGTTGGATGTAGTGCACCAGGTAAAAGGAACTGTTGTAAATAGACCTTCAGTAATGTTGTGGTGAAGTGTGGGTGGAGGGGAAGTGTTTTATAGCTTATGATTAGGTCTCAGTCTTTTAGTGAGCCTAGGCCTCTGGTCTGTGAACTTCACAAGGGTTTCTCAGTGTTTTCTCTCCCCTTTTAGGTGGAACTGGATGACTAGAGTGGACTAGAGTTGGCATTTCCTTTCTCCCACATGAAAGGGCAGAGGGGGCTGGATTTGGGTGCTTCCCTTCCCCCAGGTCCATTAGGCCCTGATAATATAGCCCAGCAGGTTAGGCTCTGGTTAACTAGTTTCCCCTGAGGGCAGGCCTTATTAAGAGAGCAGATTCTTTATTCCAAAGTAGTTCCTTTCCCTCCCCCACTCCCATGGAAGAATGAGGGGATTTTTGTCCACTATTTACTGTGAAAACCTGGTTAAGCTCCTAGAGGTAAATCTCACAATATTTGGGGGGTGACCCATGACTGGGTCCTCCTGGATTTTTTAACTTTCAGACTGGTCCACACTAAGCCTCCAGTAATTTTTCAATTACAGTTCAGGTTTTCCTACTCTGACACTTGTCCCCACGTAGTTTTTGCTTATTAGTCTCTTCTTGGTAAGCCGCAGTCGGCTGTCTGTCTCTCCAGTACTGGGGGAAGTGGTTTGCCTGTGTTCTTCCCTGTCTAATGGATTCAAGAGGAGATGTTGATTTTTCAGTCAGTTCAGCTTTTTACTTGTTAGTAGGACAGAATGGTGACTTTCAAGTTCCTTACATGTGGAAATGGAAACTGGTAACTGAGGCATGTCTTTTTTTGCTCCTTCCTTCTTCCAAGAATGCAGATACGGTGCCTGGAGCATGAGTAGCTAACTGAGACCATGAAACAAAAGCCATAGAGATGATAGTGGAAATATAAAAGATAGAAAGAAGCTTGTTCCCAGTATCATGGGGTGTTCTAGCCCTGCATTTCCTGAATCCAGACTTCTAGAACATGAAAGGAAAATAAACCTTATTTGCTTTTAGCTACTATTTTTCTTCAGGTTCTACATCACTCAGAACTGAACCGTATCCTAAATATTACATTGATGAGGAAGAAGGTCTATATTTCAAATCTTGGTTTCTAGGAGATGTTGATGGTGTGAACATAATATATAAAGTTATCACAACTAAGGTATGGCTTCAGGAGGAGAAAATAGACATTCTGTGGTAATTTCTGAAGTCCTGGCAGGACTTTGAGGATTTTATTATTACTTAGAGGAAAGAAAATTCCTGCTGATACCATGACAGGGTAAGTTGGAAAGACTTCTTTTGAAGCTGTCTTCTAGATGCAGGAACTGAATCACACCTCTCTGTTCATTAAACAAGTTTTATTAACTTCCTAAGAGACCAGAAAATTAATACAGAATGGAGGAAACTACCTCCCAGCGGAAAGACATTTAATTAGTAGAAGTTTAAAAGTTACTAGCTTTAGTTTTTTAATTTAGAGCTTTTCTGAACCGCCATTACACCATCTTAACAAAAATGTACAGAAAATCAATAAACTGTAAAGTTCAGTGTAGTGTAATATGACTAAACTTGAAAATATTGTGCAATATGGTATTATCGTGAGCTAATCCTACCAGACTTTTTTCTTGTTACTACAATCCCTTTCAATGCATTGTAGTCCTCAGATAATGTACTTTTTATTTTAAAGTTAAGTCATTTCTGTACAGTGGGGAGTGATCCCTTGAGGAAACTTGATCTCAAGTCCTTTTTTTTTTTTAAAGCAAAATGAATGTCAGGTAAAGTTTCTATATAACCCCTGAAAATTCAGAACTCATCCACAGTAAATTCTCAGTGTGTAAAATCAAGAATTAGTGAAAGCATAAAACAATAAATAGAATAGGGTTCTTTTCAGATTAACAAGCAGTTTACACAATGCTAGTGCAATTCTGAAATATAGAAATGTGTATATTTCCCATTTCTTTGAAAAAAAAAAGAGGTCTGCTCTTAAATTTGGGGGGAATGGTTCTTTTTATTCTGTGAATTTGGGAGTTGTCAAATTTAACTGGCTTCTAAAATCAGCATGTTCTCCATTTAGCTCATGGTTGACTCTTGGAATAACTGGACATTCAAATATTCTCATTCCAAACCATTTCCTTCTTGCTTCCCGTATTATCAACACAATCCCCTTCCAAAATATTAAGAAAGTTTTAAACTACTCTATTTAAAATGCTCAACTTTTTTTTGCAAATTAGCCAAGCTGCTAGTAGTCCAGTGTATCTCAAGTTTGTGCCGGGCTACTCCACATTATGTCCCTGGATATGAGGTGGGGCACAGAAGCCAGGGTTCCCTAAACTCACCTACTAGGATGAGTCAGGAACTAAATTAGCTGTTCCTCATTTTGGAACTGACAGCAGAGAATCCAGGAGGGCAAAATACATAATGCATGGTGGACAGTTGCCTC
Source organism: Physeter macrocephalus (assembly GCF_002837175.3). Classification (NCBI taxonomy): domain Eukaryota; kingdom Metazoa; phylum Chordata; class Mammalia; order Artiodactyla; family Physeteridae; genus Physeter; species Physeter macrocephalus. The sequence goes on along the minus strand of NC_041224.1, from coordinate 27,100,746 downwards.
AGGACATGGTCATCATTGGTGTCTTTTAAGTCAGGCAAGCAGAAACATATGGAAGCTTGAGTTATAGCAAAGAAAACCAGAAGAGTAAGTGTACATAATACAAAGTGTGCACTTATTTCGAATCATGATCATTGCTGGAAGCATTCAGGTGTCTGGCTTATGTGTTTGACGGCTGGGGTAGTTTTCCAGGGCCTGGAAAGTAGACTGGAAAGAACAAAATTGCCAAGGCATAGGAGACAGGAGTTCTTAGGCAGGCTATCAGACTGATACTCTGTAACAAGGACAAGGACAGATCCTCATTCGAACTCAAGTGGTTCAAGTTGAAGAATTCTGCTCCCGAAACCCCAACATCACAATTGAGTTTAGCTTTGGCTGGGAAGCAGTGAAGGACCTATACAGAAACTGAATCATGAGACATACAAATAAATATAGGTATTAGTGGATTTAAAAACAAGAAAAAGAAGGGAAAAGTAGAAAGGAGAAGAGAAGGAAGAGGACAGATTTGGAGGAGAGAAACAGAAGGAGAAATGTTTAATGATCCTTAATTCTGTGCAAGGAACTGTTGTTGGCATTTTACCTATATTCACTCGTTGAATCCTTACAGCCCCATTCTAGTGGTTTGAGTGGTGGCCCCCCAAAAGATATAGCATGTTCTAATCCCCAGAACCTGTGAACGTTACCCTATTTGGAAAAACGGTCTTCACAGATGTAATTAAGGATCCTGAGATGAGATCATCCTGGATTGTCCAGTGGTCCCTCAATCCAGTGACAAGTGTCCTTTTTAGAGACATACAGAGGAGGCATTGTAACAATGGAGGCAGACTGGAGTGATGCAGCCACCAACCAAGGAATGCCAGTAACCCCCAGAAGCTGCAAGTGTCAAGGAACAGAACCTCCCTTAGAGTGTCTGGAGGAAGTGTCTCTTCTGACACCTGAATTTTGGACTTCTGGCTTTCAGAACTGCGAGAAATTAAATTTCTGTTGTTTGAAGTCGCCATGTTTATGGTGATTTCTTATGGCAGCCATAGGAAACTAATACACCCATGAAGTAGGTGCCATCATTATTTACATTCTACAGATGAGTAAGCTAAGCCTCAGAGGTTGAGAGAGATCCCCAAGGTTGCCTCGTTATTGGTGGCAGGGCAAGGATTGGAATCCAAACCATCTGGCTTCATAGCTCACACCTTCACCCCTACACATCATCATCGATTCAGTTACTCAGTATATGATTATAATATATCAGGAGGCTGGAGCTGCTCTCCAGAAAGCTCAGAAAATAGTGCAGGCTGGAACTTATGACTTATCAGTGACTTTAGCTGTGGTATACTAGGGAGATAGGAGATGAGGAAATGCTGTGGGAGTGCACACGACCGCTCCAATAATTAAACATCTGTTAGAAGCTCTTATATTATCCTATCTGGCTAACATACTCCACAAAGATGACGCCAGTAAGCATGATTTTAGGAATGTAATATAAAGCCAGAAAATAATTTTTAAAATATGAATCTATTAGGAAGTTTTTTAAATACCATAAAAATAATGTAGTTATAGAGATTTATCATTTCCTTTGTCAAAAATACAGCATGTCTGAACATTACTGAATCAACTCAGGAAGGGATGAAAATAATCTATGTTATTTCATTTCCAAAATAGAAGTCAACATTAGAAATAAGATGTTTCAGTAGAACTTGGGCTTGGGTTTATGAGGCACTGAGAACACAAACTTCAAACTGTGTATCCAGCATTCAGGAGTCATGAACTGAAGTTCAGAGTGAAGTCATGAAATTCACATGTAACTTAGTTCTTATCAGGGGGTTACCTGGACCCTTGAGATTTGTATTCTTCCTCTAATTTCTTCCCCAACATGTCCTGGGCCACCTAACTTAACTCCTAATCTCTTGAAATTCTTACATGCGAGCTGGGAAGTGACAGTGGTTCCTGGTAAATACTTAACAACCAGGCTTTCCACAGAAATGTCTGATTTATAGCATTTTTCAGTGTCCATGGTGTAAGTACTCCCACCATGGACAGTTTCAAGCTACCAAAATGCCGCTACTGGATCTAGAGTAGGAAAGGGATACACAGTCACACACCACTATGTTGTATTTCCATCATCCAGGTACAGTAGACATAAATCATTTCAAGCACAGAGATAATATTAAAAAGTAATAAAATCATTCAGAAATGATGGTTTGAATATTTATGACTTCTGTTTTGTTTTGGGTTTTTTTGCGGTATGCGGGCCTCTCACTGTTGTGGCCTCTCCCGTAGCAGAGCACAGGCTCCAGACACGCAGGCCCAGCGACCATGGCTCACGGGCCCAGCCGCTCCGCGGCATGTGGGATCTTCCCGGACCGGGGCACGAACCCATGTCCCCTGCATCGGCAGGCGGGCTCTCAACCACTGCGCCACCAGGGAAGCCCTATGACTTCTGTTTTAAATATAATTTATTTTACTTTGCTTATGTAATTTAAATTTGAATAGTGCCTGTGTTTAATAAGAAGCTCAAAAAATTCCTGAAAATTCAGCAATTGACTCTCATGCCCAATAAAAGGTGGCTCCAGAACCTATTACTAAACTCAGGTTTGGCTGCTCATCACTCAGGAATCAATACTGAGAGACAAGCGTTGGGTAAAAGGAAAGATAGCTTTATTGACAAAACTGGTTCTTTGGGAACCAACTCCCAGTTGCTGATCAGGGGGCAAAAACTTTTAAAGGGGAATTTCAGGGGTGCATGAAATTGGTCACATAGTGGTGTGATCAGCATCATCGTGATTGTTTTAAGGACAGTTAATCTTCAGTTCCAGGGTTGGTTTGTTTCCACTTCCTTGAAGCCAGTTTTTGGAATTGTTCAAGAGAGAGCAGCTTATGTCACGGCTACAGTCTGGTCATCATGTAGTTAACTTCTTCCACCTGGTGGGGGTTACAGTATCTATAAGACAGCTCACAGGATATGGCTCAGAATATTATCTGTAGCCTTTGTGGAAGAACTAAATGTCCTTGACTTTGTTTAATGGCTAAACTATTATTATTTTGTCTTGCTTGACTGTTTTCCTTTGCTTTTGCATTTTCTCACTACTCTGATTAAAATTATTCTTTGGAACTTAGGGAAGGCCTAAAGTTTCTCTACAAACAAGAGGCAGGTGGAGGACATGGGGGGTTCTGTCCCAGGAAGACCCCATAGGGTCTTTCTCGGTTAGACACCCACTGGGGGTAGGATGTGTTTCCTGATCATCTCTGCCTTTTCATTTTCATTTCTGCCCGGTTACTTTAGATTTCGTATTCATTTACCTCCCCATGCCTGCTGTCCCTTTGTAACCTCACTCAATGTCCATTCTGAACATAATTTTAATTCTTTCTTCTCTAAAATATGATTGATGCAGTGCTATGTAATAGGTGTTTATGGATATTTTGGAATGATGGGGCTTTTTATACTTTACACAACTGAAAATTGAATATTAGACTATCTTTATTCTTAAAAGTTATGTGGTCACCCTGACCCTTGGAATTTTTCTGTACCTACCTCCACAGACTTTGACTTTCTTCCTCATTCACAGGCCACTTCCCTCTTTCTTCTCCTGTTTATTCCAACAAAAAAATCCTATTAATGTGTTGTACAAAGTATATTTATTTACACTCTTCCCCCAGTCACCTTTGGAATCATGCCCCACAAGCCTCAGCATTTCTTATCTAAAGTAGCTGATCAAGGTATTTTTTAACATATAAATGGTTCTCAATCTGAGAGGAATTCTAGAGCTATTTGGTAAATTAATATTGCCACATCAACCAGCAAGGATAAGGACAACTTCATTATCAGAAACTATGACTAGGAAGTCCATTAGAAACCTTGACGGATGCAAGGTTTTAAGATATTCAGAGTTATCAGATGCCAGGGCAAATCAGAAGAAGGAAGGCATGGCAGGAGGAGGTTGAATTCATGTAAGCATTGGCATCCAGGAGTCCACGGGGTGACCTCAAAATGCAGACAAGTTTCTCACTTAGGAAAGCACTTATAATATGCCTTCTGTTAAAACAGAAATCATCACAAAACAAAGGCAACCCAAGCCGTCAGATAACCAAAAACAAGACCCTAGAAAAAGAGAAATCTGTAGCTTTTGAAAACAGAAATATAATTTGTCTCTACCCATTCTTTACACAATTCTAGAAGCCAAGGCAATGTTATTGTTATCTTCATTTTACTTGTACTGCTCAAGACAGATCGTTATTTAATAACCCTGGCCTTTAATTTATAGATAGAGTAGTTAAATCATACATACAGACCAGCTGTGGACACTGCAAAGCTGCTGTCTTGTCCAGCTTTGGTGATACATTGAAGTGTCAATGATGTGAATGGCAACCCCAGGTGTGCTGCCATTCATCATATTAAAACATTATAAAACCAAAGATTAGCAGCATATGTCATTTCTATTGCCTTTACTATTATGTATAACTATGTCTCTGTGACATAAATGATAACAATACCTCTGATGTCAGAGAGCATAAGAAACTTAGAACAATTCTACACTATATTAAAGTAGGCCATCACTTATATTTCAATCCAAATTCCTGTTTTCCATATTATAATTTCAACCATGCTTATCTTATGTCATTGAGATAGCACCAATTTTATATAAAAATAAATTAGTAGTCCTTAAAATGGGTGTGTACGTTTCTGTAATCACAAAGACTATTACAGAATATAAGCATACTTCCTGACTTCTGTGAAAATAATCCTGTCTTATTGTATTTCATATAATAGAAGAAGACATTATATTAGACATGGCATAATAGGCATATTTGTTTGAAATCCATTTCTGGTAAAATGCCTATTTTACCAAGCTTGGATGGCTATCACAATTGCTACAGTGTAGTCAAACATCATCAAAATAAAAATTTATTTCTAATGTGTACACAGGGGAGACTCTATTGAGTCTTTTCTTATATGTTTATATAAAGCAGATGTTTAATGCACATTCTTTTTAACACCTCTCCACCTCTCTTTGGCTCTTTATGCCAAGAGGAGCATATTGTGGACTTACAAACTATGTGTCCTAGGAGTAAAAATATATTTGTGCCTGTGTGGATCTAATTTTCTCTACTTGTAGTTGAATGTGGTATGAGAGAGTCTTGAGGAAATTTAATATTATCTAAAATGTACTGTTGGTAATTGTTCTTTTAAAATGTGCCCATTATTTGAATTTGTTCTTATAAAGCAGGGTTTTCATATTTGACCCTAGGTTGTGAGCTTTTGAGGGCAGGAATACATCCTATTTCCCTTTGTATCCAAGCAAATCTAGACATTTAATAGATGTTCATTAATGTTTGTTAAGTGAGCAGGATTGCAGTGAGTCTGAACTTGAGCCTCAATGCTAAAGCTAGTTAGTAGAACGCTGAAAAATCTGATAGGCGTACAAGGTCAAAGTCAAAGAACTTTGGAGGAAGGAAAGAAAAGAGGGAGGGAGAGAAGGATGGAGGAAAGAGAAGAGAGATAAAGCAAATAAATATGTTTATTTTCTTCCTACTAAATGACAGTTTGGAAAAAAATCGAAATGTAAAGAATGTTTTATATCTCATAGTGAGAATACATACAAGTTTATACATAGAATAATGTAGGAAAAGAGAATCTTCATCTTGTTCTCTGCTTAATGACCACAGATTTGTAAATACGTTAATTAAACAGAATTTTCATTGCATCATATGTCACCTCTTTAGAAGTCTGATACTGTTGATTTCCCTCTGACACAATGCCTACAGTTTAGATCACTAAAATAAAATTCAATGGCACTTAAAGAATCAAGTCTAAATAAATTATCATGCATTCTCAAAAACATGGGTAATTAAGCATAGGATTTTTAAATTCCCAAATATATTGCACACCTTAAATGTAAGCAAGCGTGTTTTATATCTTTAATCAAAAGTGCTGATTTTTTTAAATTGCAATTATTATTGATTATGAGGTAGATTCAGTAATAAATGATAGACTGTCAGTCTCTTGAGACTTCAATTAAATATTACTTTTCATCCATATTGTTTAATTCATTCAGTAAACATATATTGAAGTGCAAGTTCCAGGCAATGAGCTCAGCATAAGAGTTACAGAGATGTATGATGTGGTTCCTGCCTTGGATGACCCTGCAGTCTAATGAGGAAAACAAAGAAGCAAAAGACAGAGCTCACAGCCTGAAGGAGTCAGGGAACATTTCTTGGGAAGAGATGCTGTTGGAATGACCACGTGTGTGTGCGTGGAGGGGAGCAGTAGTGGTTAAAGCCCAGTGGGTAAGCTATCTCGAAGGATTTTGCACATTATGCTGTGAAGTTATAACCATTGGTCATGTTTCAGGGGGGGAATTGCTTTTTCACATTTGCTCTTTAAAAAGAGGACCGTGGTGCTATTATGGAGTATGGATTTGAGGTGAGCAAAAACAGAGTCAGGTTAGGAAACCATTGTATCATCTGAGTGAAAATCATGGGGCTCTGAATCAAATCAGTAACAGCAGGCACAGAAAGAAGAGGAGGTATATGGCAGCCATGGAGGTGCCACTTGTGTTTGCCTTTAAGAGAGAACTTGATTGCACATCAGCTGTAAGATGTGAAATTAGCCAACTTCCTCTAGTTGCAGTGTCTCTGAGATCTGCTGCAGCATTTGAATGGAGACCATCCTGAGTAGCCCCAGCCAGTGACCAACATGGCTACAGCACTAGGATTTGGCCATTTCTGCCCATCATGGGACTCTTCTAATGATCAGTCCCTAGTGCTGAGTTCCCTTCTGGCTTGACTTTAATTTTGTAAGATCTGCCATGTTGTCTGAAACTTCCTGCCCAATCCTGTTTCCCCTGCCCTTTCCTTTCGTGATGTCCGATCTGCAGCACAATCCAATGGCTCTTCCTGTCCAATTCTGCTTCCTTCCCTCTTTATCTTTCCTAGGTGTTGCCCCTGAATAAACTGCTTACAATCAGGTCTCCAGCTCAGCATCTACGTCTAGAAAAATGCAATTGCCACGGGGTATTTGAGAAATAACTGGAAGATAGAATTCACAAGAACTTTCATTGATTGGTCATAAAATAAGTCAGAAGGATGATTCAAAGACAAACGCAGGATCTTTGCTTGGATGGCACTTCAGTTCACTGAAACATGGTTACAGGAAGATAAGCAGGTCTGGATGTGGTAGGGTTTAGAGATGGTGAAATTGAGATTCCTTTGGGACATGCAATAGTTTGGCCACATAAGTAATTATATAAGTTTAGAGCTCAGAAAAGGGCTCCTAAGTCTGTCTGTCTGCCTTAAGGATGCATATCTTGTAGTCATAGGATTTTATTTACCAACACTGATTAATGAAGATACAACTCTAGAATACAGTAGTTGTACAATTCTACCAATAATTTGAGTAGTTGTGATGAAAATTTGTAATTATATTGTATCACACATACACACACAGAGAAATATATGACTTCTACAAAAGAGAATTATGTAGTAGTTAGCACACAGGATTTTCTACTCATTGATTGTATGAATTAGAGTAAATATTTTCATGACTCTTTTTAATTGTAAAATAGGATCAAAATAGTACTAACTTCATAGGGTTCCTAAGAAGATTAAATGAGAAAACAGATTATAAGCCCTTAAAATAGCTTATCTAAGCTCCCATAGTGCTAGACTGGTAATTTATATAGTTCACATGTAATATACACTTGTTAAGACAGTTAATGAGGTATGAGTGAAAAGAAAAATAAGTATTTCTGAATTCTGTGGACACAATACCCTAAATAACAAGAACTGACTTGTTAAAGTCAAAGTCTTACCTGGTTCATTTCCAAGCCAGTCTCTGCCATATCCTCTTCTGGTTTTCTAGAATTCATAGCAAGAAATGGTTCGAGGTGCTAAATCTCCCCACCTCTGCCTAAAAACGTTATTGTCAGAAAACCCGTCTGCACCCTCCCAAACAAACCCCTTAGAAATGTTAAGGTCATGCACTCCATCAGTAATCTTAGGCTTCAAAGGAAATAAAAAGTTATACTTTTCAAAATGATTAGTGGTGACATTCTTATAGAAATAATGAGTGAGTCACTCTCAGCTCAAACACCATTTTTACCTATAAGTTTTTATTTCTGTCACAGTTAGTTAACTGAACTGTACCTATGAGTATTTTTGCAAATCAGCGCCAATTATAAGGTCTTAATTTTCCTTCTAGGTCCTGTATTAGGGATCGTAATTTGAATGCCAAGAAGGCTTGTGCATTTGCCTCTTTGTCCCTCTCTTAAAAATCCAGTCTAATCACTGATGCTATCAAGATTATATCTGTGTTTTTAAATTGAGATATAATTGACATATTATACTAGTTTGGGGTATATAATATAACGATTCAATATATGTATATATTGTCAATCCATCACCACACAGAGTTACAATTTTTGTTCCATTTAAAATGCCTATTGATAGTCTAGAAAAAGCAGTGAGTATGCTAACATATTGGAGTTTTGTGACATTCCAATTTTTAATAAAGTAATAAAATAGGATATCTGAATTGAAGCCTATTCCAGTAATTCTAGAGTAAATGGTTGTCCTAAGTATGGGGTCGATTCACTATCAATGATCCTACAATATTAAATCATTTCATGTAAATGAACTTAGAGCCTGAGTAAAAAAAATTCATGTTGTCAGAGCCCAGTGAATAATATATAAAGACACTAGTAGCAGAAAATAAGGGCTTTAATGTTGTTCATGTTGCATATTCTCTTCAAGGTAGCCCAAGTTTATTCATATTCCAGTGCTGGCTGATTATTTTTTTAGTGTATACATAATTTAGACTGTAACTTAGCATTAACCTTTGCATTGCTTTGTTTCAGACAGTAGGAGCATTACAAGTTCATATGCAAAGTTATTATATATTCTGAATGAAATACTATATCTGTTTAGCAATTCAGTTTATAGGATATTAACTACAAGTATATTCTGTGTTAGAGTGTTTCCCTCTAGCATTCAGAGGCGTTAAGTTCATTCTATATGTAATTTCAGATCATTGCAGCTGCTTAATTAGCAACTAGTTGAACTAGTAGAATTGCAAAGCAATTCCATTTTGATAGTTTTAACAACTATAATAATATTTCCTACATGATTGGCTCATAGAAATGACAACTGATAGTATCTGGCTCAACTTTCCACCCAATGCAAAAATTCATTGGCAATTGGCCATTCAGCTTTCACCTAACCTTAGTGATGGGGACTTCACTATCTGTTGAGGTCGTAGATTTTATGGTTTGACAGCTACATGTTCTGGACAGTCCTACAGTATTTAAATATTCACAGTTCGGCAAATATCTTGGCCATTAACTCTTATGGCAGAGATAAAATAATTGATAGTATTAAAATGACAATAATTTATATTAACTTAATTCCCTTTACATGTAGAGTGAATTTTATAAGAGAGAACATAAGCTGTATAAACAAAGGTTACCCTGTTTGTCTCATTCAGAAGGAAAAGGCCCCGGTAATTGCCCCAAGAATTAAAACCAACAGGCACTGCCTTCTCTACCCTATTTCAATGGCCTGTGCTTAAATCTCAGTACTTCCAGCCTTTAGCTCCTTGCCTCACCGCAAAATCTTTGTCCCCAGTTTGGTGACATAGCCTCTTTTGGATTGTTCCTATTTCAGGATTTGAATTTACCACTCTCAACATTATAATGTATCCTGGTTTTAATCGACCCAGCTCCTGGTTCTGCATGAGAGACTTAGGCCTTTTTCTGACCACCCTTGTAGGTAGCCTATTAGTGACTTTACGAACAGAGAAAAACTTTCAAGAAATATCCAGCAAGCATATTGAAGGCAACAAAGGAAAAGGATAGAAAGGGTATATCAGCTGACTAGTCCCATGGACTATGCATGGTGAGAGAGAGCCAATCTCACTGTTTTCATTTAAATCTGCCTATTTTCTCTTTAAATGAGCCAACTTTAGATTGGAATTATGTAAAAGAAAGAAGTAGAAGGTGATATGTGTTTCTCATGGTAATTCGATGCCCTTAATCTTTCTTAGCTGCAACTTCAGTCTCAGAAATAAAGATCAAGCACACAGCACCTTCCAACAAGTCCCACTGAGGCATGGGTGGCCCTGGAGCAGGTGGATGTCTCAGGAGATCATTATCTGGCTGTAAGTACTTGAAGAAGAATGTCTGTGGCAGAGATCTAAGGAGCTCACAAAATTCAAAGCAAAGTGTTTGGATCTCTATTTGAAAATTTTTGACAAATGCTGCAAGGTGCAGAGGCAAGAATTACAAAGATCCCATTCCTCAGCTTCCCTTGCTCCCCTGCAGAGCTCTCATTGATTTCAAAGACACATCAGGCTTGGATCAGCTCTGTGGGGTCTGGACCCAGGCGAGGAATGGGCCAAAGATAGGAAGAAAGAAAGACTGAATAGGGGAAAAGGAAAGTTCTGTGGATGAATTTTAGTACAAAAGAGTACCCCCTTCTTCTGACCCACATGAATGCTCATACAGGTGATATAAGCATCCATCATGTATTTATAAAACATGTTTCTAACAGAAACTATATCATATACAAATTCAGGTACACATGATTATGTAACACATACAGAATAGATAAGATACATATGTTCTTTATTCAGAAAAAAATTAACCTGAGAGAAACTTGGATAGAGGCAGTAAGGTTACTAGAGAATGCCACCATAAATCCTCTTTCGGTTTTTTTCTTTCTTACCAATTAATCGCCGATTACTGTTTTTCATCAGAGAGACCATAGCGAGAGATACTATTTTATTCAAGTCAATTTAGAGCCTGGATAATGAAAGCTCAGAAAGAGAGAGATTTTTCTGGGAAAACTGTATTCATATGAAGACTTTGGAAAATAGGTATATCTCTATTTCTTCTGTAGGTCTTAAGTTTTGAGTTTTTTACATTTAGGTTTTTTATCCATTTAGCATTTATTCTTGTATATGCTGTGGCATGGGAATCTATTTTTAAGTATTTTTATATAGGTGACCTTTTATCCCAAATCATTTATGAGACAATTTCCTTTTCCCAGTAATGCACAGTAGTACCTATATCATATTCAATTACCATATAAGCTTGGGTCAAGTGTTATTTGTCTGTTTGTCCACTCCAAGCTATCTTAATTTTTATAGCATTAAAATAAATGTTGATACATGGTAGTAAAACACTCTCTCTCTCTCTCTCTCTCTCTCTCTCTCTCTCTCTCTCTCTGTCTCTCACACACACACACACACACACACACACACACACACACACACACACACACCTTTCTCTTCTTCAGAATTGGCTGGTATTTTGTCAAGTAAATTTAGGATCAGATGGTCGAATTCTACTAAAACTCTTTAAGGATTTTACCTTAGATTACATTAAAATTATAGAATAATTTGGAATGAGTTTACATCTACACACTATTTAGTTTTCCTACCTATTAATATAGAATCAGAGAGACTTTTCATAGGTTCCAAACAGCACATCTCCTCTGCTACCGATGTCTGCATCAGTGCACTCTTTGTGCTACTGTCGATAAGCAATCCATGTTTCCATCTAAAGCCAATCCTGCTGGTTTTTCACTCTCTTTTGCTTCATCAAACACATCTCTAGTAATTCTGTCCTTTTCCCTTACATCTCTACCAGATTATTCCCTCCAGTGTACGAATATGATGCTATTTCTGGCATCTTAAAATGTACCTTCTCTTGACCTCATTTCTCCCTCTGCCTACCCATTTTCCCTATGCCACAAAATTATTCAAAAGCATTTTTATCCCAATTCCTCTCCTTCTAATCTCCCTTAAACTCCTTTGAATCAAGGTTTCTTACCAGTCCACTAAAACTGATCTTGTCAGTATAGTACAATGACCTCCACAGTGCTACATCCAGTTGGAGTTCTATTTTTTAAGGAAACAGTCCAATTCACCTGATTTTCAAATGTATTGGCAAATAATTATTTATTACATGATAGTATAATCTTTTTAATGTTCCCAACATCTGTAGAGAGTGGTTTTGTCTTTTATTTTCACTCTTCTTGTTTTTTTTTCCTTTTTTTTCAAAGAATTAGTATTTTGTTGTTGTTGATTTCTTTTATCAGTTTCTGTCCTTCAATATTTTTATTTGTTCGTTTTGCTTTCTCTGGACTCACTTTGCTATTCTTTATCTACCTTGTTGAGTGTGAGACTTAGATTGGTCATTTTTAATCTTTCTCTTTTATAATGAAAATATTTCTATTTCTAAAAGTTGTACCTGGGACATTTTATTACTGTTAACTTCAGAATATATTCTAATTTTCAGTGTGATTTTTTTTTCTACAACTCATGAGTTACTTAGACATGTGTCTCTCAATTTCCAAACATAATTTTTTTGTTATCCTTTAGATCTCTACTTAATTGCATTGAGGTCAGAAGATATGCTCTATCTTATTTAATTCCTTTAAAATTTATTGAGACGTGCTTTATAACCCAGCATATGATCAAATTCCTTACATCATTTATGTGAACTTGAAAGGAACGTGTATTCTGCAGTTTTTATGTACAGAACTCCATTTAGTCACCAGATCAAGTTTGATAATTATGTTCAAATTTTCTATATTCTTGCTTATTTTTGTCTACTGTTCTGTCAATTACTAAGAGAGTTGTATTAAAATTTCCACTTGTGACTGTGAATTTCTCTTTTTATCTTTGTCGTCTTGTCTATTTTCGTTTTACATATTTCGAGTCTTTGCATTAGATGCCTACAAATATTATAGTTTTCTGGTAAATCAAACTTTTTATCTCTATGAACTAATCCTTTTATGCCTAATAATGCCTTTGCCTACAACTGGTTTCTTTTGGAAAAAATTAATCTATTATGTCTTTCTCCATCCTTTTAATTCAGCCTTTCTGTATATTTTACATATGTCTCTGGTAAGGAGCATGTAGTCAGATTTTATTTATTTTCACTTTGTTTTTCAGCCTGAAGAATTCATTTCAATTCTTTCAGTGCTCAATTCATTTCCATTTAATATAATTACTGACATATTTGGATTTATTTGTGCTTATTTTTCTTTCCCCCACCTGTTCAATGTTTCCTCTTTTATTTTCCTTTTTTTTTTTAACCTTCTTTATAACCTATTGAGCACTTTTTTCTTTTTTCTGTTTTTAGTATCTACTGCGTTGGAATTTTACACTTTCTTTTTAAAGAACTAACTTTTTCAGCTCATTTAGTGTTATAGGCAGAGTTCTAAGATTACCCCAATGACTTATGCCTTTGTGTAACCCCCTCCCCTTCAGGGTGAGCAGGATTTGTGAATATGATGGGGCATCATTCCCGTGATTATGGTACTTCATATAGCAATAGAGATTTTGCAGATGTCATGAGGGTCCCTAATCATCTGACTTTGAGTTGCTCAAAAGGGAGAAGCAGCAACAAAGAAAAACATGTGTTAATAGGAAAAGGATTTAAAAGACAGATTACTGGCTGACCTCACAACAGCAACAATGAAAATCAGTTTATTGGATTCATGTCTTCAATGTGCTGAAAAAAAGTCCATCTAGAATTCTATACTAGACAAAAATACCTTTCAAGAATGAGAAAATGATAAAGAAAAGAGATTTTCCAGGCAAGCAAAAAGTGAGTTTTTCACTAAATGAAGTCATGAAAAAAATTCTACAGTATAAATACGGATCAGAAGTGATATGTTCCAGGTGACTAGTATGAGGTGTAAAAAGGAATAAAGAACAAAGAAAATGGTAAGTTTGCAAGTAACTCTCAATAAGCATTGGTGGTATAAACCATGAAAACCACATCTTATGGCACACTAAAAATGTAACAAACCAGACTTAAAATTTATTAAAAGTTTAAAAAGTATTAAAGTTGCATTATCTCATTGAGGATAAATATATTAATCTTAAAATAGAAAAAAAAATAGAAAAAAAAATGTGCATGAAACTTTTTAAAGTAATCACTAAATGTATTGGTGTTTTTTCCCTGCATAACAAATTAGCAGGAAATTAGGACCTTAAAACAAGACAAATTAATTATTTCACAGTTTCCATAGGTCAGGAGTCCAGCAGGTGTTAACTGGGTCCTCTTCTCAGGCTGAAATCTAAGTTTTGGCCAGGGCTGCAAGATGTGAGGCTCAGGGTCCTCTTTCAAGCTCACTGTCTTTGGAAGAATTCAGTTCTTGTGGACGTAGGACTGAGCACTCAGCTCCTAGAGACCACCTGCCATTCCCTGACATAACACATTCATGCCAAGCCAGGCTGCCTAACAGTCCCATTACTATGTAGCTACTAAAAGAATTGTAAACAAATGTAAAATAAACAAGCAAAGAGTGGGGAAATTTAAATGATTTTTAAAACATTTTATTAACCCAATTAATAGAAATGTAAATGAATTGTTCAAATTTCTAGAAAACCCAATTCACAAAATTGGCACACAAAAATAGAAAATCTGAGTAGACGTGTATCTGTATTAAAGATAGTAAATATGTAATTAAAATCCTTCACAAATTCAGATTTTTTAACTAGTGAATTCTTTCAAACACTGAAGGGAGAAGTTACGCTAAAGTCTTCCAGAGACTGTAAAGAGAAAGTAACATCTTGATTTCATTTTATGAGGCCAGTAGAACTCTACTGGATTCTATGGCACACTGAATTCTTGACTGAGTCACTGATTGCCTTGTTGATTTGAGTGTCGGCAGCTAATAGTTGTTAGTTGAGTCCCTCTATAGGAATTCCTAGCGACCAAAGAGAGCTACATTCCCCAAGGGCTCACCCTTCCAGACAACTTCATGCAAAGACTGGGTTCCTGAGGGGTATAGGTGCCCAGGCCCCAGACCTTAAGGAAGAATAATGCTGATGGGCCATCCTGGCCCATGAACCCCTCTGGGCTGCCTGAGGCCTCTGTCATAGTGTACTCTATAACACAGTAAAATCCTCCTTTTCCCCACTCCTATTTCCTCACTCTCCCATAGGAGTTGTTTGTCTGCACGCAAATCTCTGTTTCAGCACCCTTTTCCTGAGGAATCCAATCTAAAACAATAATTTCAATATCAAAACCTTAAAATGACAGTATAAGAAAGGAATCACAAGCCATTACCTCTCATAAGTGTGAATGTAAAAATCCTAAATAAAATATTAGAAAATAGATTCCAACAACATGTAATGGGGATAATACACCTTGACAAAGTTGAGCTTCAGAAATTCACAGTTAGGTGTTTAATATTTGAAAACAATTGATGTAATTCACTACCTTGACAGGAGAAAAATTATATGATTGTTTCAATAAATGAAGAACAATAAATATAGAAAAAGCCTTTGATGAAATTCAGCATTTATTTAGACCAAAATCCTCTTAGCAAACCAGTAATAGAAGCAGAGTCCCTTAATCTGATGGGTAGAATCTAGAAAATTCCTATAGCAAACCTATGATTAATTGTGAAATATTAATTGTGGTTGGGAATGAGACAAAGACAGCCTTTATAACCAGTTTCATCCATCATTATAGTCTGGGCCCTAGCAACTGTAATAAGACAAGAAAGAGAAATTTAAAATATAAGAACAGGGGAAAAAAGGTAATATAATATCATTTCTTACACATCATAAAATTGTATATATAAAAAAATACAAAAATCTACAGATGATGTGTTAGAATTAATAAGTGAAATTGACAAGTTTATCAGATATGAGGACTGTATACAAAAATTAATTGTATTTTTATATAGAGGCAAAACAAAACAATTTTTTAAAGATTCAATTTGTAACAACTGCAAAAACATTAAATAAACATGTGCAAGAATTCTCCACTAAAATTGAAAAACATTGCTGAGTACAATTAAATGAAATTGCGTTATTTGTACTGAGGTGGATGGACCTACAAACTGTCATACAGAGTGTGAAGTAAGTCAGAAAGAGAAAAACAAATACCATATGCTAACACATATATATGGAATCTAAAAAAAAAAAAAAAAAAAAAAGGTTATGAAGAACCTAGGGGCAGGACAGGAATAAAGACGCAGACGTAGAGAATGGACTTGAGGACACAGGGAGGGTGAAGGGTAAGCTGGGACGACGTGAGAGAGTGACATGGACATATATACACTACCAAATGTAAAATAGGTAGCTAGTGGGAAGCAGCCGCATAGCACACGGAGATCAGCTCGGTGCTTTGTGTCCACCTAGAGGGGTGGGATAGGGAGTGTGGGAGGGAGACGCAAAAGGGAGGGGATGTGGGGATATATGTATATGTATAGCTGATTCACTTTGTTATACAGCAGAAACTAACACACCATTGTAAAGCAATTATACTCCAATACAGATGTTTAAAAACATTAATAGTTTCTGTTCAAAAGACAACAATAAGAGTAAAATAGCAAACTCCAGAATGAGTAAGGTACAGTCTATGCTTGTTGTTCATGGATTTCACATTCGTGAATTTGCTTAACGCTAGAAATTATTTGTAATCCCCCAAATCAGTACACCCTGTGCTTTCATTCACAGACATGTGCAGGTTGGCAGAAAGCTTAAGTCACCCGACGTGGGGATGTTCCCAGTTGAGGTCAAACAGTCACTGGCCTTCTTGTTTCAGCTCTCATACTGAAATGAGTGTCCTTTTTGCAGCATATTTAGTACCAATGTTTTTGCATTTTTGAGCTTTTTTGGGTCATTTCACTGTTTCCCATGGTGCCCAAGCCTAGTGTTGAAGTGCTATTAAGTGTACCTGAGCATGAGAAGGCTGTTCTGTGCCTTATAGAGAAAATATATGTGTTAGAGAAGCTTCACAGGCATGAGTTACAGTACTGACAAATGTGAGTTCAATGTTAATGAAACAACAGTGTATATCAAATGAGGGTCTTTTTTTTTTTAATTGAAATATAGTTGAGTTACCATGTTGTATGTTTCAGGTGTGCAGCATAGTGATTCCATATATTTTAGATTATACTCCTTTTAAAATTATCATAAAATATTGGCTGCATTCCCTGTGTTGTACATTACATCCTTGTATCTTATTTATTTTATACCTAGTAGTATAAGAGGTATTTTGTACCTCTTAATCCCCTTTCCCTATCTTGTCCTTACCTTTACCCCTGTCTGCATTGGTAACCATTAGTTTGTTCTCTGTATCTGTGAGTCTGTTTCTGTTTTGTTATATTCAGTTGTTTTTTTAGATTCAACATGTAAATGAAAATGTATAGTATTTGTCTTTCTCTGTTTAACTTATTTTACTAAGCATAATACCCTCCAGGCCCATCTATGTTGTTGCAAATGGCAAAATTTCATTCCTTTATGTGGCCAAGTAATATTCCATTGTGTGTGTGTGTGTATATATATATATATGTGTGTGTGTGTGTGTGTGTGTGTGTGTGTATATATATGCCATATCTTCTTTATCCATCAAACGATGTGTCTTTAAATAGAAAGCACATAAAATAAGGTGACGTACTAATCAGTTGACAAAAATTTTGTTACCAGAGGCCTGCAGGAACCTAACCCCATATTTCTCCCAGGAGCAGTGGTTCAGTGTTCACTAATCCAGTGCTCACAGTGACTTTACAGAACATAATTATTACAAATAATAAGAATTGACAGTACTTGCAATACATATGCTTTAAATAGGACTCATGTACAGAATATATAAAGAAGTTTTATAAAACAATAAGAAAATGACAGGCAACCCAATATAAACATAGGCAAAGAACTATGATAATTAAGAACAGGGACTTCATGAAGAGGGGTATCCTAATGATCAATAAACTTATGGAACGGTAGATTGGGATATGTATGCCTTATCTCTGTTCTCTGTCCCTCAATTTCACCCACAATGATAATAATCTACAATTTTAAATAATGTGATTGTAATTTGGTGGACTCCTAATGCAAACATACTGTGTTGTCATCAAAGCTTAAAATTTATATAATAACTAAATATATAGGGGTTTAGTTGAGTGTCTCAGTATTTTCTCAGAAAATAATGGGAATGATAAAGTTAAATTCTTGTGCAAAAAAAAAAAAAAGGAATAAAAGAACTGGAAGATTTTAAGATTAGCAAATTCTACCCAGACAGTTTTGTCAGGATTTCTTTAAATCTGCTATTTGCTTTGCTACTAATGGGTCTTTGCTTATGCATTTCCTTGTATGGCTCTGCCTATTGCAATAATAACCATAATTCACTGCCCAGCTAAAAACGTTCTCACTCCTTTGACGTTTTTTTCTGGTTTCTCCTCTAGGAGTAATTCCCTCTGCTTCTGAGTTTCCATTGTACTTTTCAGACATTTAGCTCTTTCCAGTCTGCTTGGTAATGTGGTTATGTATGTCTATATTCTATCTTCCACACTAGATTATAAATTCCATCCAGGGTAGAGACAATGCACATTACCTGTTTGAATCCACATAGCCCTGATCTCATACAGCAACTTAAAAACTTGAGATGTGTTCAGTAAATGTTTAACAACTTAAAGAAAATGTACTTACTCCATAAAATAAGTTTTAATCATCATTTTCTAGGGAATGAAAAATAAGGTAAAGGAGGTAGGGAATAAGTAGGACAAAAGCAAACAAACAAAAATCCCAACAGCAACTGAAAATAAGCAGAACAAAGTTGACAAAAGCAGTTAAGGACAATGTGGGACCAGGTAAAGGAAATTCCTTTTTATTGCACCTTTTTCTTCTGTATCCAGTTCTTACCATCTCTCCTGTGTTTCTGGTTTCCCTGTTTGGCTTCCAGTTTTCACTCTGCCTTTTTGAATACTGAGTTCTGCTTTCCCCACTCCTCACCGCCCACCTGGTTTAGGCTGATGCCTGACTGTGTCCATGGCCAGACCTCTGAATCTCTATGCTTTCATCATTCTCCCCAGCCATAAAGTTTACAGCCATGTTAGCACCTTGTGTGCCCAGCCATTGTGCCGTGAGACAAGACATTTCCTGGCTACCTTCAGTGAGATGTTCTTTTTAAATTTTGATAGCCAATTGCCTGAAAAACAATTCTAGGTGCCATATTACCACCTGATGAATCTGTCTAATTTGGTGAAGTCAGTTGATTGTTTACCAGTAAGAATAGTCTGCCTGTAACACTGTTGGGCATTCAGAGCAATTTGAATCAATTTTCTTATGTTTATCCCAATAGATTAATACTTTTATGTTCAGCACATAGCAATGAACATTCTTGGAAGTGTTACATTTTGAACTGGATGGGTCACTGGTCTGCTGGAATAGAGAAAAAAATACATAACACAGCACCTGGTAGAGTGCCTGAAGCAGAGGATGATTAATGTTAGTGGATGATGATGTTTAAAGCAATGTTTTTCTTTCCCCTCAATCTTGAGAAAATACAATAGCCCAACGCTCTGGAGACTGCTGTTTTTTTCATGGCAACAGCTGGAGCGATGGTACCCCATGGGCAGCATCAGATCACTCCATGGACCCTGGGTTTCACAGAAGACACTAGTTAGAGTCTCTGGCTACAAACAAAGGACACATCAAAGGAAACAACACAATAGAGAGAGAGAATAATTTAATGGAGCCATCCAAATTGTTTCAAGCCCAACCTCAGAAAAATTCAGCCTTACCTAAACTGTGTCATACACTGATAAAGTACACATCTTATTAAAGATTCATCATCATTAGCACCATAATTACTCCCATCATCAAAGACCTGGAATGAATAGATGTAGTGCCAGGGCCAGGTGGTAAGCCCGGGGGACACACAGAGGAAGAGACACACACTAGCCTTCCTCCTGGAGCTCCAGAATCTACGCTTCTGATTGCCTCTTGTGCGGTTACCTCAGGTTATCCCAGGAGTAGAAATGTACAAAATTTTAACTTAAAAGGTCCCAAACAAACTTCTTGTTTTCCTTTCCATAAAGCTTCTCTACCTCCTATTTCATTATTTTCCTTGTGAGCGGTACCAGCATTTACCAAGGTACCCTAGGTAGAAATGATTCTAGATGCCTCCCCATGCCTACCACTCTCATTCATCACGTTCTTCAGGTTATGTCACCGAAATAGTTCTTCTTTATGTCCAGTTGGTGCCTCCGTCATTTCTTATCATTTCGTGCAAACATATACTGTCTTAACCCATTCAGGCTGCTGTAACAAAAGTACCACAGGCTGAGTGGCTTAAATAGTAAACATTATTTCCCACAGTTCTTGAGCTGAGACGTCTAAGACCAAGGTGCCAGCAGATTCTGTGTCTGATGAGGACCCACTTCCTGGTTCACAGACATCTTCTTGCTTTGTCCTCACCTGGCATGAGGGGCGAGAGTGCACCCTCGGGTCTCTTTTTCACTAATCTTACTTATGAGGACTCCACACTCGTGACCTAATCACCTCCCAAAGGCCCCATCTCCTAATAGAACCACGTTGGGGGTTAGGATTTCAACATATAAATTTGTGGGGACACAAACCTTCATTCTACAACATACACCTTCATCCTCATCCTCCTCCAATCCACACTTTACCAAAAAATAATAATTTCTGTTGCTAACCTGTATAAACCGTTGTATAAATTCCTTTGGCCTTAGGATAACATACAAGCTCTTTTTTTTGTTTTTAACTTTTGTTTTATATCGTAGTATAGTTGATTAACAATGTTGTGTTAGTTTCAGTTGTACAACAGAATGATTCAGTTATACATATACATGTATCTATTCTTTTTCAAATTCTTTTCCCAGTTAGGTTGTTACAGAATATTGAGCAGAGTTCCCTGTGCTATACAGTAGGTCCTGGTTGGTTATCCATTTTAAATATAGCAGCGTGTACATGTCAATCCCAAACTCCCTAGCTATCCCTCCTGCCCATGCTTCCCCCCTGGCAACCATAATTCATTCTCTAAGTCTCTGAGTCTGTTTCTGTTTTGTAAATAAGTTCATTTGTATCATTTTTTTTTTTTTAGTTCCCACCAATAAGTTATATCATACGATATTTCTCTTTCTCTGTCAGACTTACTTCACTCAGAAGGACAGTCTCTATGTCCATCCATGTTGCTGCAAATGGCATTACTTCCATCTTTTTAATGGCGGAGTAATATTCTATTGTATATCTGTACCACATCATCTTTATCTGTTCCTCTGTTGATGGACATTTAGGTTACTTCCATGTCTTGGCTATTGTAAACAGCACTGCAATGAACATTGGGGTGCATGTATCCTTTCCGACCATGTTTTTCTCTGGGTATATGCCCAGGAGTGGGACTGCAGGATCCTGTGGTAGCTCTATTTTTAGTTTCTTATGGGACCTCCATACTGTTCTCTATAGTGGCTGTACCAATTTACATTCCCACCAACAGCATAGGAGGGTTCCCTTCTTTCCGCACCCTTTCCAGCATTTCCTGTTTGTGGATTTTTTGATGATAACAATCCTGACTGGTGTGAGGTGATATCTCATTGTAGTTTTGATTTGCATTTCTCTAATAATTAGTGACGCTGAGCATCTTTTCATGTGCCTCTTGGCCATCTGTATGTCTTCTTTGGAGAAATGTCTATTTAGGTCTTCTTCCCATTTTTGATTGGGTTGTTTGTTTTGATGATACTAAGCAACATGAGCTGTTTGTAAATTTTGGAGACTAATCCCTTGTTGGTCACATCACTTGCAAATATTTTCTCCCATTCTGTCTCCCATTTTGTTTTGTTTATGGTTTCCTTTGCTGTGCAAATCTTTAGCATATTATATGAAGCCTTTAATCATCTGAGTCCAAGTATCATCTCCTGCTGATCTCCACTAATTTAAAAGTTATGCTCTTTTTGTGCTTAACTAGTTTCATTTCCCCAAATGTTACATGTTCCAATCCTTTGCATATGCTTCCCTTCTGCCTGAAATACATTCTTCCTTGCCTCACCTTTGCCTGAGGAACATCAGCTCATCTCTGAACCTATCACAGATCACGTCTCTGAGGACCATTTCCTGACACCTCTGCTTCGTCCCTGTACCTTCCTGCCCCGCTACCTGTTATTTTCCACACCTCTGTGCTTGTACTTTCCCCACTCTACTTGGGTCATGTGCCAGCCTCCTCATCTATATTCTAAACTGTTTACTCAGATACTTATCACTAGCACCTCACACAGTCCCTGACATGTAATAGGTACAGAAAAAATATTTTAAACCGAATGGGATTGAATTACAATCTAGATGCTAAGGGAGTGTGTACAAATAAAAAGATTCAAATGCAAAGTGCCAAATGAGGGCTGAGAGCTGCTCAGAAGAGTGATTATTCCAGACTGGGGAGACTTGGATGAGGCAAAGCATTCGATAATATCGGTGTTGTATTTCATGGGCACATATGTTCATTTCAGTCTTCACAGAGATGGCAGTAAATGTGGAAGGGGCTGATTCAGAAATGCTGGGATAGTATCAGCCATGCTTCTGGTGTGTAATGTGTTCCTTAAAGCACATGGAAAGTCAAACGGTAGAGGTGTCCATGTATGCTTCTAGTGAGAAAGAAAGGTGGAAAACTAGATTTTCTCCTCACAATAATTTCTCTTTTGTTGTGATAACCAGTGCTCCATCCCCACCGTGGACCACAGTCTTGCTCAGAGTAAACACAAACAAACTCCATGGAAGGACATAGAATTTCCTAGTCAGCAGTCAAGTAGATCTCTAAAGAGTAATACAGGGTAAGATATTGGGTGGGCCAAAAAGTGCCTTCAGTTTTTTAAGTAAAAATAAAAGACACATTTTTCATTTTCACCAAGAACTTTATCGAACAACATATTCACCCTTTTGTTCCACTATCTTCTGCCATTTTTCAGGCAACTTCATAATTCCATCTTCCCAAATCTTTTTATCTTTTTGAGTAAAGAACGGTTCAAGGTGCCTTTTACAGTCTTCCAGGGAATTGAAATTTTTTCCATGAAAAGAATTTTGTAGGGCTTCCCTGGTGGCACAGTGGTTGGAAGTCCGCCTGCCGATGCAGTGGATACGGGTTCGTGCCCCAGTCTGGGAGGATCCCACATGCCGCGGAGTGGCTAGGCCCGTGAGCCATGGTGGCCACTGAGCCTGCGCGTCCGGAGCTTGTGCTCCGCAACGGGAGAGGCCACAACAGTGAGAGGCCCGCGTACCGCCAAAAAAAAAAAAAAGAATTTTGTAAAGACCGAAATAAATGGAAATCCAAAGATGCAATGTCTGGTGAATACAGCGAATGAATCAGAACTTCCCAGCCAAGCTGTAACAGTTTTTGCCTGATCATCAAAGAAACATGTGGTCTTGCATTATCCTGATGGACGATTATGCGTTTTCTGTTGACTAATTCTGGATGCTTTTCATGGAGTGCTGCTTTCCTTTGGTCTAACTGGGAGCAGTAGTTGTTGGAATTAATCATTTAGTTTTACGGAAGGAGCTCATAATAGAGGACTCCCTTCCAATCCCACCATATACACAACATCACCTTCTTTGGATGAAGACTGGCCTTTGGTGTGGTTGGTGGTGATTCATTTCGCTTGCCCCGTGATCTCTTTCATACCACATTTTTATACAGTGTCCACTTTTCATCGTCTGTCACAACTGTTTTAAAAACAGAACGTTTTCATTACGTTTGAGGAGAGAATGGCATGCGGAAGTATGGTCAAGAAGGTTTTTTTCGCTTAATGTATATGGAACCCAAACATTCAAAGCGATGAACATAACCAAGCTGGTGCAAATGCTTTTCAGTGCTTGATCTGGATATTTTGAGTATGTCAGCTATCTCCCGCAAGGTATAGCATTGATTGTTCTCAATTATTGTTTCGATTTGATCGCTATCAACTTCAACTCGTCTACCCGACTGTGGGGCATCGTGCAGCGAGAAATCTCCAGCACGAAACTTCACCAACCACTTTTGACATGTTCAGTCAGTCACAGGATCTTCTCCATACACTGCACGAATCATTTTGTGAGTTTCAGTTGCGTTTTTACCTTTCTTGAAATAATAAAGCATAATATGCCAAAAATTTCGCTTTTTTTTTCATCTTCAATATTAAAATGGCTACACAAAAATTCATCAATTTTGATAAGTCTTTTTTTAACTGCACTCTGAAATGACAGCTGTCACATGCAATCTAACAAAATTGTTTCGAATGAAGTTAAAGACAACTAAGTGCTACTAGAGCCATCTTATGGAAAAAAATGAATGAACCTTTTGGCCCACCCGATATGAATAACTTATATAAAATTAATGCACATGTGTATTATTCTATATACATATACAGTCCTCTTAGTTCAGGCTGCTTTAACAAAGTACCATAGACTGGGTAGCTTATAAACAATGGAAATGTATTTCTCACACTCCTGGAGGCTGGAAGTCTGGGATCTGGGAGCCAGCACAGTCAGGTCTGCTAAGGACATACCTCTGAGTTTCAGATAGTTTTCTTCTCTTTGTGTCCTCGCACAGCAGAAAGAGGGTGAAAGAGCTATTTGGGGCCTCTTTCATGAGGGCACTAATTCCATTCATGAGGGCTCCACCTTCATGACTTAATCACCTCCCAAAGGCCCCACCTCCTAATACCATCGCCTTTGGAGTTAGGATTTCAACATATAAATTTGGGTGGAATACAATCAGTCCACAACAATAGTTATTTATATTTTTTAGCTCAAAAAGCTGTATTCAGCTTATTTATTTTTTTCTACCAAGCATCAGAAGGCACTCATACAGAGTCAGGCTTTCTAAGAAAGCTGTCCCCTTCTTAGATCCATGGAAGGATGGGCATAAATGCTCCTCCTTTCCACCCAGACCCTTTCTCCCTCTACCCCTCAGACTGCTGCCTTACAGAGCTGAGTTCTCCTTTGTGCTCTCCAGGTCTCACTGAAGCAAGCCTGGTGCTAATTAACTCCTTAGCTGACCTGGGGGGCCAGTGCACCTCAGCAAAGCCAGGGATATATTTCTCCAGAGACAGCACGGTCTGGTCTCACTTGAGACAAGTCTCTCCCCCCTTTAGCATGACCCCAGCTTCTTCAAAACAAAAAGAACAACAGTTTAATTCTAAGGAGCATTGATTATTTTCTGGACCTGCCTAACTTGAAAGAACCACCACGTAGCTGTCAGTAGCTTTTCTGTTGACATCGGGATTGGAGGTATGGGCTCTGATGAGATTATTTCTATTCCATATATGACTCACCTGCATTTCCATACATCTCCAATTAAAGGAGAGTGTCTAGATTATTCCACCACATTAATTTAGTATGGAAATATATTATTAAACATTTCTATGACTATGTCTAAAGAATATATGCAGGGAGGGGCTTCCCTGGTGGCGCAGTGGTTGCGCGTCCGCCTGCCGATGCAGGGGAGCCGGGTTCGTGCCCGGGTCTGGGAGGATCCTGCATGCCGCGGAGCGGCTGGGCCCGTGGGCCATGGCCGCTGGGCCTGCGCGTCCAGCGCCTGTGCTCCGCAACGGGGGAGGCCGCAGCAGCGGGAGGCCCGCATACCACAAAAAAAAAAAAAAAAAAAAAAGAATATATGCAGGGAGTGACTGTATTTGAGATTGCATGCATGAGTCATGTAATGAATACCATTTTCACCTTGTTAAAAAGCCATGTAGGACTGGGAGTTTTAGCTAAGACTCCTACCCAGTGTAGTATGTTGCATTCCCATAGTCATGGACATATGGACAAGCTACTTTAGAAGAGCTCAAAATAGAGAGTCTGTAAGGTGGGATGTATCCATGTCCAAGGGGAGAGGTGGTCTGCAGATCAGGACATGAGGGACATTATTGTCATTTAGTCATTAACATCATTTAAGAGTTAAGAGAACTTAACTCTTAGGTGACTACACTAGGAATAAGAGTGTAATCTAATAGGAAGGAATGTGTTAAGACTATTTTCCTTGGAGGAATAAATGCATAGTAAGAAAGGGTTATTTACTTAGTTATCAGGACACAAACCACTGCCTTGGTAAGCAAATGGTGCTTTTGCAAAGTGCTCTGAAATGCTTTCTCATCTTTAGAGTATTGCTTTGAGGAACTGAGGGCATGAGTTTTGTTTTCCCCAAGTTAAAAAAAAAAAAAAAAAGACCCTTCAAGTTTGAACATTCTGAATTGCAAATGTAACACAGAACTCATGGTTATAAAAGTTGACCTTAGTATCATAGGGAGCAACATTATTTTACCTTAGAATCTGGACAAAATGTAGCCTCTCTCCGATATATTCCATGAAATTCTGCAGCTGTTTGACTGCCAAATGGCCCAACATCAGCTTTTATTTCCAGTAATTTATTGTTAGAATATTTTGTAAGTTACTTTTATCCAAGAGCCAATAAATAAACAAGTAAATAAAAAGATTAGAGCTTTTTAAACTGCTGCCCTAACTCTTCATTTATTCATTGGTTTAATAGACATTCACTGAATGTTTGAAGTTCCAGGTCTATAATAGAGCAATGGGAGCAGGGGTGAAGGGTATAGAAGGAAGAAAAAGTGAAGAAAGACACTTTTCCTCCCTGCAAGCCTCTTGCATAAGTAGGTTCTTGCAATGTAGTAGAGAGAATTAGAGGAGAAAATGAAAAATTAAAATATGAGGCAGAATGTCATATGTAGTACAAGAAAGGTACACACAAGATGCTATGAGTATTTAGAGAATGGGTCATTCATGTCCAGTTAGTGACACTGAGGAAGACAATGGAGGGTGTCATATTTGAATTAGATCTCAAAAAGTGACCTGGGGTATGTTGGAAAACATAGATCACAGCATGGTCTGAAAAAAGGATGTAAAAAGGAAGAAGGTGTAAGGTAATTCCATATACCATCAGAGGGTCCACACACCCATCCCATGAAATTCTGTATGCAATTCTTCCGTGGGAGTGTCCCAAGCTTTCATCAAAATCTCATAAGGGGCTCACATCCTAAAAATGTTTAGGAACCCACTGGTTATATCATGTTCTGGGAATAAGAAATTTGAGTAAATATGCCATACACATTTTACCCTATAAACAGTTAGCCAAAAAGGAAACAGTTTCACCCACTTCATTTTTAAATCAAGGAAATGGGGCTCTGAGAGGTGATAGGTCTTGATCCTAATGGATAGAAGTAAGGATGAATTTTAGAAGGCCTTTCTTAAAAATATGTGAAGAGTAGGCTTTATTTACTGGGCAATTGAGAGTCACTGAATTGCTTTTGGACAAGGAGCACATATGGAAGATATGTCAGGCAGAGCTGTTAGTTGCATGGGAGAGGGCAGAATGCAGATTCTACAAGGTCAACTGGAAATGTATTGCAGTGGCTCAAATCAGAACTAAAGAAGGTCCAAAACAGAGTGGTGTTAGAGGGAATTAAAAGGAGGTAATAGATTCAAAAAGCTTAATGCAGGTAAAATCCATAGACTTTGGAATGGAGCAGATACGAATGGTGAAGGAGAGGTAGACATCCAATCTGACTCAGAATTTGCTCTTATGAACTGGGAGATGCTGCTGAAATATGTTAACACACAGGGAGAGCAAGTTTCAGGAGGTAGGTGATATTTGGTTTAGAAAATGAATGGTTTGATTAGCAAAAAAAATTATGCCCATTTCCTAACAAAATTTATGGTTTTACAGTTAGTGTTCAAAAGACAGTTGGCATTAGCTCAACGACAATTTCATGGTAAGAGCTGACATCCATTTATTGGCCTGGTATTGACTTCCTACTAGGGTATACACATCATGTGAAAGTAATAAAAATACAGTTAATTGAGTCTGTTTTGTGGCCATTACAAGTGCTGGAAAATATCAGAATACTTTTTATCTTGACCATAGGCTTATGAATATTTATTACCATAGTTGCGTAGTTGCATCAATCCCTATAGCTGAAAAAAATCATGTTACTGACTCAATTTAATAAGTATTTAATGATATACATAGGAATGATATATACTAGTGGCTGTTATAGGTACTTTTAAAGGTGTTGGGGGTTGCAAAAAAAGTAAAACGTTGTCCTGAAACATAAGTAACTGGTAGTTTGGTTAGGGTTGTTAGAAGTAAATACAAGCACTGGTTTCCCATCGATACAACATTGTTTATCTAAACCTAAAGTGCTAGAAGACTTGTAGAATATGCATATCCCTTTTGTTCTTCCCTTGAAAATGGTTTTACTCTGGTAGAATTTGGAGGCTGGTAACGATCAGCTAAAAAGTCAAAAAAGAAACCTTGTCACTATAGATTAGGAAGGAACACCTGTGAACTTGAACCCTCACCTCCATAAAGTTGATGGTAGCCTTTGGCTGCCAGAGTCAAAAATCAAGTTTCAGCTACTGGGTATATCTTCTGAGTTTCAACAGTAATCCAATATGGATTGTTCTAGCATCTGATTATTGTAGGTCTCCATCTGTGCAAACACAGAAGTCTTGACATGTTCTCTCCACCTGAAACTCTCTAATTTCTGTTCTATGTGAAAGGCACACTTCTTCAATTTTCTTGAATTTCTACTTTAGTTCATCTCTCCCTCTCTGTTCTCTCAAACTTTTTCACTTTCCTGTCCTGTTGGCTCTACAAGTTGTACTTTTCTTGCAGTTAGACTTTTGTTAAGGTCAGGATGAAACAAAATTATGCACAATGAAAAGATAAAGCCAGGACGCATGCCAGTTACTGAGTGCTCTCCTCCCACCATGCCTTTTGTCCTCCTGCAGGCTGCAGGTTTCTCTGAAGAGGTCCAAGCCTTTGTTTGAAACCCTAGAGTTCTGGACCAGCAGCTGGCATGTGTCATAATTACTTTAGAGTTGGACTATTCTGCAAGCATTGAGAAATAATGAGATTTTTCCAGAAAAATTATTATTAGCACATCTTAAAGATTTAGATCAAGGTTTGCCTCTCCTTATTCTAAAGTGTTAAATATGTGAATGGTGTGGCCTGCCACAAAAATAGAACACTTTTCCTGCCAGTGTGAATGGCCCAGAAATAGACGGCTGGAAGTAAGAGCATCTGAACTGTGAATACATGCAAGTGCTGTTACCAGCAAGTGGAGTTGTTTGGGGAGTGGAAACAACCAGTCCCTGGTAGCTGAACTGAGAATACAGGGACATGTCTCAGGGGACTCAATGAGCTTCAGAAGTCAATCATTCCTGAAGCTGTGTAGATCAACCCCTGGACTTCAACCTCCCATCTTAATGAGGTTTTTCCAGTAGAGCTGTGGATGGTGAAGGCTTTCCTTCATAGGGGCAGTGAGGCCTACCAGAAGCAGCTTGGCCAATCTGAAGGCAGTGGAATATGATTGCTAAAATCGTTAGTGCTCTGGAGTGAGATGGTTTGAACTTGAATCAAACTTCACTTGTTGTCACCTACTAGCTGTGTGACCTTTTCTTGGAGTATAGTTGATTTACAATGTTGTGTTAGTTTCAGGTATACAGCAAAGTGATATATCGCATGAAAGTAACCATAGACAACATGTAAATGATGTGCATGGCTGTGTTCAAATAAAACTCTGTTTACAGAAACAGGCGTCAAGAGTTGGCCTATGGGTGGGCGGCAATATGCCAGTCTCTGGTCCACAGCATAAGCTTACCGATGTATCAGTCCAAAGAAAATATTTCTGTTACCTGATGTTCATAGGAATGGTACCATAATAGGTAGGGAATCAGCATTCCTGCTAGGCTACGTAGCCAGCTGTCAAGAGCAGTAAAGAGTCTGGGGATTTTACTCTACTTGCAAGTGATAAGTTAGCCTGACACTGTTTCAAGGATGCTAGCATAAGACACAAGATTCCTGGATCAGAAACAAAGGAAAATGTATTACTCACGATAACGGCAGAGTCAGAGCATCAGCATTTCTTGTGCAGGCTCCCCAAGCCCTAATTCCCACAAAGCAATGCAAGAAGAGTTAGGTAATAACTGCACATGTAGTGCATTGTATTATAGGGAAAAAATCCTGAGTTTAGAGAACACAAATCTTTTATAACAGGCAATAAACCTGCCTGACATTTGCCACTGTGAGAAACAATCAGTTTATTATATGAGACAGTAAGTATGCCTGCCCATTGCTCTGGAAAGAGACACCATCTCTATTTCCTAAGGCTGTTCACCATACAAACATCATGAATAGATAGATAATGCAGAACAAAAGCAGATAGTGCTTCTGCCTGTAAGATGTGTGGAAATGCCAGAGACTCAAGAACTGTCTACCAACCCCAGCCTCCCAAACCATCCTCATGTTCTTGCCGGTCTGGAATGCCTTGAGAGAAATACAGGGTTAAAACAAATACACTTAAGATACACTTACAGAATTTACCAAACAAGTATGGAAAGAATCTAGGAAATGGGAAGAAGCACTCCATACCTTTTTAATTCGAGACCCCAACTAATCAACAGAGATGAACATCAGCCCTCATTCAGTCCCATCTCTGGAACCATATTCCTTTAAACAAGATTATGTGAATACCAAACTACTAAATAATGCCGCTTATTTATTCTACGGTTTTTAAAAGTTTTACACATGTGTATACATGTTCGTATATGTGTGCACATGTATAGAAAAGTGCCTTTTGTTTGCTTATCAAAGGTTACAAAGAAAAGGGAAAAAAATTGATATTGACCTGAAAATAGTTGAGAGGCTTCAAGTTTTAAATAAACTGACCAAAATTTCAGATATTTTTAAGAGAGTCACCTTCTCAGTGTTTTAAAATTTGGAGTCTCTAAGAATTCAAGTGATCTTGAATCACATTTATTTTTTTTCATTACTCTTGACTGTATTCCACACTCTGTATATTTCATCACTGTGACTCACTGTGACTTTGTAAATGGAAGTTTATAACTCTTGATCTCTCTCAACTATTTTACTCATCCCTCACCCACCTCCCCTCTGGCAACCATCTGTTTTTGTTCTCTGCATCTATGATTCTGCTTCCCTTTTGTTATGTTTATTCATTTGTTTTATTTCTTAGATTCCACATGTAAAATCATACAGTATGTCTTTCTTTGTCTGACTTGTTTCACTTAGCATAATATCCTCCAGGTCCATCCATGTTGTTGCAAATGGCATGAGTTCGTCCTTCTTTATGACTGAGTTATATTCCATTGTATATACATATACCACATCTTCTTTATCCACTCATCTATCGATGGGCACTTAGGTTGCTTCCATATCTTGGCTATTGTGAATAATGCTGCAATGAACATAGGGGCGCATATATCTTTTTGAATTAGTGTTTTTGTTTTCTTTGGAAAAATACCCCAAAACGGAATTACTGAATCATTTGGTAGTTCTATTTTTAATTTTTTGAGGATCCTTCTTACTGTTTTCCATAGTTGCTGCAGCAATTTACATTCCCACCAACAGTGCACAAGGGTTCCCTTTTCACCATATCCTCTCTAACACTTGTTATTTGTTGTCTTTTTGATGATAACCATTCTGACAGGTGTGAGGTGGTATCTCATTGTGGTTTTCATTTGCATTTCTTTGATGATGAGTGATGTTGAGCATCTTTTCATGTGTCTGCTGGCCATATATATGTGTTCTTTGGAAAAATGTCTATTTAGATCCTCTGCTCATTTTTAAATCAGGTTGTTCGTTTTTTTTGATATTGAGTTGTATGAGTTCGTTATATATTTTGGATATTAACCCTGATTCAGATATATTGTTTGCAAATATCTTCTCCCATTTAGTAGTTGGCCTTTTCACTTTGTTGATAGTTTCCTTTGCTGTGCAGAAGCTTTTTAGCTTGATTAGGTTCCATGTGTTTATTCTTCCTTTAGTCTCCCTTGCCTGAGGAGACATATCCAAAAACATATTTCTCAGACCAGTGTCAGAGACTGTACTGCCGATGTTTTCTTCTAGGAGTTTTAGGGTTCCAGGTGTTCCATTCAAGTCTTTAATCCATTTTAAGTTTATTTTTGGGTATCGTGTGAGAAAGTAGTCCAGTTTGATTCTTTTGCATGTAGCTGTACAGTTTTCTCAGCACCATTTATTGAAGAGGCTCTCTTTTTCCCATTGTGTATTCTTGCCTCCTTTGTCACAGGTTAATGATATAATCATATTAATTATAAGAGATGACCTATGCCATTCCCAATCTGCAATATTTGGAAGTAGAGTTTACTGTACATAAAACTATTTGACCTAAACCAATGGTCAGAATTGGAACAAAGCCCAAATTTTAAATCTTCTGTTTTCAAAAAAAATCTCACGTATTTATTGCAGAACTAACCTACTAGCAAAGAGGCATAAAAACAAAGAAAAAGATAATTATTTTTCCAGTGAAACATGTCCAACTGTCCAGATAGTGGTGGCTTTTTCAGTTTGATATGGTAAGATGCTAGTGACCTTGGTATTGCATGATTATGAGCCACCAAATGTGCTATTCCTTGTAAACCCACCTTGGTTCTTCTCCAGTGTCTCCTTTGGTGTTGTGCTTGATTTTATTACCAGTTTTCACTCAAATCCATGCAGAAATGGGATGATTCTTTTTTTGTTTCTTGGCCAGGAGTTGCTTAGTCCCCAAAGCCTTGTGAGAAGAGATGGCTAGGAAGGGGGCCAACCACACACTCCATGATGGCAGGCGAAGGGAGAGAGGTTCAATCATTTTTTAACAGACAACTGTAAATTTTTGAAGTGCAATGCCCAAGATATTTTATTGAAGTGAAAAATGTGTTAATTTTGCTCTTGCAGTCACTTTTTAGGCCTTCATATATTGCTACTTCAGTAGCGCAGGTTCTGTGGGGGAAGCAGGATGTAGGATCACAGTCAGTCTTTTTAAAGGCACTGTGTGATTGACATCAGGGCACGTATGCTATACACATGTGTAAGCAGAATGCATAAGCATGAGGGCAGCCTGGTCACGACAAGCAGAATGCTAATGGTTAAGAGCTGAAAGCAAGATGGCCTGTGCTATACCGCTCCCTCCCAAGAATACATTTGTGCCTTTCTGAACAATTCACTGAATATGAGAGGAAAGGTGTACGTGTGCAAACGACAGACAGATGTAGGTACATGTGTGTTTTCACTTCAGAAGACTTTTTCCTTTCTTTTACCCTTTGGCCCTTTTGGAATTGTATATCTGGAACTGGGTCATTTTTAACTTGGACTTCTGGAACTAAAGACAGCTGATTCATTTGACATATATTGAATTATGTTCTTTCTTTAGTCTAGACATTTTTCAAGTGTGTCCCTCTTTATAGATGTGGACTCAAGATTTCTGGAAAATGCTATTGATGTGTCTCTCTCATGCCTCATGGAAATGGGAGGGATGATTTGGCGGGGAGAATATAAAGCTGTGGCAGGCATCAGATTTTACATTTTATTTTTACCCTGCTTGTACTTTGTTTCGCTCTTGGTAGCAGCATGATGTCAGTCACATTTAAATCAGATGAAAACCTGAATTTTTCATATTAATTAAAGTTCAATGGATTCTTTATAAAGAATACATGAAAAGATCAGCAGTGATGGGGGTGGGAGGAAAGTCACGTGGGGTGGATTTGCTGCAGATTAACTGTGGCTGACTTGAACTTCCTCCTGGGTTTTCTGGACGGATTCCAAATGTAGGAAGAGGGTGACAAACAATGTTACTTTATCCTGCATGATTTTCTTCCCTGGTGAAGAGGACTGCAAAGGAAGAGGGAGAAGAAATACTTTAAATGAGTAGGGATGTAGACAAATTCATGTGTGGGTGTGGGTGTGTGTGTTTGTGTGTGCGTGAACTGTGGTTCTCCCCTGAAATAACACAAAACTGTGCAGGAAAAAATAGACTAACAAAGCTTCTCTGTGTGCATGTATCTCTAGCAGCATAAGACAGGCAACATGTTAAGGCCTGTGCCCCCAAACTCCCTATTCCAGCTATAACAGGTGCCCATAATGGCATCTGAAGATTCAACTAAAGTGTTACCTGCCCGTCCCTAGATCATCAGCATGGCATGTAACCAGTCAAATCCATCTGAGTTCAATTGTTTATCTTCTAACTCATAAATGCAGATTTTTAAAGTATCATTTGACAAAGACATAGATAAGAGAAAAATCAACACTATGGAGGCATATATAGCCTTAGTAAACTAAATTCAACCTCAGAAGAAATGTGTAGACATCACTGTAATGGAACTGCCTGTTACACATTCTGAAGGTTCATAAAATCTGTCCCTCTGGGTGGGAGAGATAGGCTTTGTCCTTATTCTGGTCTCCTCCTTTCCTCATCCTGTCAGGTATCTTCTTCCCATAGGGTTTCTGAAAAGATCATGACTATAGAATGTTCCCAGATTCTCTGTGCCCTTATAAGCTTCAGATTCCTAATGCCTAGGGCTTCCCACTGGAACAGTTACTGCTGTTACAGTTACTGCTGTGTTATTACTATTAATGTGCCTGCTTTATCTATCTGTCTCTTTATATTTGCCTCTAGTTAGGAAAACCTAAGTTATTCTTTTAATCTTTCACACTTTGCTTTTGGTGCACTGCATCCATCTGTGATGGTGCCCATTTCCCCACATGGAATTAATGCTTCATGTGATCCCATGATTTTGAAATCTTCTTTCTCAAGCCTTCGCTTGTTTGATCAGTTGGCCTAGCCAAAGTGGAGTTTAGGATATTCAGCCCTGAGGACCCAATATATCTCTTGACAGTGATTCTCCAATTATGGGACATGAACTGGTAATAGTACACAAAAGTATGACAGAATTTACTTAGCCATTATTGAGGCATTAACGAACATATCATAAATATACAATTATACTAATCATTTTTTAAAAACGAAAACGTAGTTTTCTGTCGCGGTGGGACTGAGATTCTTTCATATAGTGATTTGTTGATATAAGACCTATAAAAGTTAAGAACCACAGCTCTGGTCACTGAGCAATGTGGTTTCTCTAGACCCATCCACCTCCCTTACCTAGACCATCACATCCTCCATTTCCATTGTACTTTTGCTGTCATATACTAGGAGGAACAATTTACCCTGTCCTTGTGTTTTTGATAAAAATGAATAACTTCCAAGGATAGAGCCTCTATGAAGTGTCTCTCCCCTGGAAACCACATACATTTACGTCTGATGCTTTTTGCTTTTTTATATGCCCCAAACCTCCATGCAGTGGGGCAAAGGGTAAAATGGCCATGGCTCTCATAATAACAAAAAATTGCCTTTTAAATACTTTATGTTTTTCATGCCTCTGTGTTGTTATAATAACACGTAGTTGAATTACCAATGGCAAATAAGTCAACTGTTGGTCATGTTTAATGTAGCATCCTGATATCCACAAGATCTTTAAATTGTTGGTGAGAGAGGGTTTTTTAAAAACGAAATGAAACATGCTGTCATGTTGTATAAGTTGCGAAAACAAAAAGAAATAAAGAAAGGGAAAGTGCAATAAAGTAGGAATGTAGCTTGGTAGGGGACATGAGGAAAAAATGAATGGCATAAATACTCTACAATCATCAACTTGGTTGAGATTAATTTTAAAGAAGTCCAATAAAAAAATCACCTGATATAAAATTTTATACATTAAATAGAAAAAAAAATTTTATGGTGTTTTATCACTGGTATATATTATTTGAGAAATAATATGCAAACCTATTTATTCTCTCCTTCTCTTGGTTGCATCTAACTTTTGTGCACTGCCCTCTTGGTTAGAACTTAGTGAAGCAGGCAAGTAAATAATCATAACTAAACCAAC
Source organism: Physeter macrocephalus (assembly GCF_002837175.3). Taxonomy (NCBI): domain Eukaryota; kingdom Metazoa; phylum Chordata; class Mammalia; order Artiodactyla; family Physeteridae; genus Physeter; species Physeter macrocephalus. Next base: position 27,065,267 of record NC_041224.1, on the reverse strand, counting down.
TGATACATTCTGTGGAGATAAAACGTGTTTTCAAATACTGAAGGTCAAAATATATATTTCTAAGATAAAAATAAATTTAACTCAATAAATGGTTTTGTACGCTTGCTCTGTGCCTTGTCACTGTTCTAGATCGGTGTGCTCTTAGTGAGCAAAATAAGGGTTAACTTTCCAGTGAATAGTAAAATTAAAATGTGCAGAATGGATATTCAAAATGAATGTTTGAGCCTTTAAAAATCATGATGGTTTGTTTGTAATGATTTATAATAAGAAATAGAAAATTTGTTTTCAAAATTGTTTTTGAATGCTCAATGATAAATTTGAATAAAGCCAGCCATCGTGAATCTGCTAAACTTGCTATGAATCACAACAGGACACCAATGCCTTCCTTGACTTTAATAGTGAAAGACATGACTCACATGTTTTTTTGATAATAATTGAAGACCTTGGTATTGAGCAGTTTTATTTTCTACTGTGAGACTTTTCTTATGGAACGAATGCAATACATCTTATAATCCATCATTCAAAGGCTATTTTCATTTATCAATTTGAAATGTACTTTCTTTTTTAACGTCACTTTTTTTTTTTTTGGTAAGGAAAAAGATAGAATAGAAAAATCTTCTTTAAAATTGCATATGCATTTTTCTACTTTCTGATTGACCAAATGAAAACGTGATTTTTTATATCTTTCATTCTTTGAAAAGGGAAAAAAAGCTAACTCCTTCTCTCTTGTTTCTCTCCTACTATAGACTGAATATTATGTCCCCTCAAAATTCATATGTTGAAATGCTACCCATCCCCTAAGGTGATGGTACTGGGAGGTGGGCCTTTAGGAGGTGATTAGGTCTTGAGGGTGAAGCTCTCATGGGAATGGGTTAGTGCCCTTATGTAAGAGACCCCACAGAGTTCCCCTCCCCTTCCATCATGTGATGACACAGGGAAAGGACACTGTCTCTGAACCAGGAGAGACCAAATTTGCTGGCGCTTTGATCTTGGACTTCCAGCCTCCAGAACTGTGAGAAATAAATGTCTATTGTTTATAAGCCACCCAGTCTATGGTATTCTATTATGGCAGCCTGAATGGACTAAGATACTTCCATATATATATATATATATATATATATATATATATATATATATATAAATAGAAAGTCAAGACAGATAATAAATTGAAGAATTCAACCCTGCTGACAGAGTACATTATTAAAAGAAAACCAAGTATTTGGGTGATCTCCAGCAAATCTACAGGAAGCCAGAAGATGGGACCCTTTTTGACAAAGCCTTCTTTACTGGCACAACTTTAAAAAGAAAAGGCTCCATCTCTCTACATCCTCTGCTCTCAGAGTGCATGATAAGCATAAAAAGACAATCACTCATAATGCAAATCACTGATTCAATGGAAATAGCTGGGAAAGGAGAAAAAAATTTCTTCCATTTTCACTGAAGGAGCAGTGCTCTTGGCTATTAAGAATGGAATGAACCAATTCATTTATGAAAACTTTTGTGAGGGCCAAGGAGAAATACCTATTCTGGTTGAGGATACCACTGAATAATAATTGCAGCTGTTTATTTATTGCCTACTGTGTAACCAGTATTTTGCGCATTTGTCTTTAATTCCACAACCACCTTTCAAGTCAAATTTTACTCTCATCATGTTCGAGATGAGCAAAATAAGATATGAAGAGGTTAAATGATACAGCCAAAGATAAACAAACAGTAATTTCTTAAGCCTGAATTCCAAAACAAAGCTTTATCTCAAAATATGGAGACCCTTCATTGCATCATACTGCCTCCTCAGTGAATGAGATCCTGGGTTAACTCATCTGGGAAAGGCCATGTTCCCTGAAAGGGCTCTACAATTTAAAATAAGGCAAATTTAATGAAATGAAAAACAGAAGAACATTTGAATAAAGGCATTAAAAATCACTAAGCTTATTTTAAACTTATTTCTCAAAACATTCTTTGCAGTTCATGCTGAATTTTGTGGTGGGTTTTTCTATTACACAAAATGATAGCTATAATGAGTCTTTTGAGTAAAGTAACCCGTAAGACTTGTAAGATTCTTTTAAGAAAGTTTAACATTAGTTTATATTAAAGCAGGAAAGAATCAATTGCTACCAATCTTATCCAATGAAATGTTAAAAGTCCAGTTTAAAGATGCAAATATTTTCCATGATTCACTCTCCAGAATCTAGATATATGGAAAATATGTACTGTTTAGACAACAGGTAAATTATGAAAATGGCCATCATTTGAATAACTGATCCTAAAAAAAGAGCAAACCTCCAGATGATTCAAATTTTATTATTTAATCTGGATTCTTTCGCCATAATTAATATATGAGTCAAGCCTCCCTCATACTGACTAGAAAAATACTAAATTTTTTCCCGGTTTATATACATTAATATTTAGTTTGCAAATGATATGACTTGCTTATGCAAAGAAAGGGAGTGGTTTATTTTTGAAATAGTTTGATAGCTCATGGAATTTGAGAAGAAAAGTGTGGTTGAACTCAGGAAAAAGTAGAATCACAAAGGATATCAGAAGTCTGTTTTTATCTTACCATTTATGCTCCTGTCTATTTTTCCTTCTATCCCTTTCTCTCCATTGCTCTTTCCCCCTCCCTCCTTCCCCATCCATCTTTCTCTCTCCCTCTTTCCCGCCCTCCCTCCACTAATCAGAATGCTACCTTTCATTTTCTAGTCCCTATGACAAACTCATGATGACCTGTAACACCCAAGCTGTTTTTCCTATAGAGACCATCTGGGTTCTGCACCCACCTACCTCATGGAAGGGCTGAGCTTGAGCCAGCATGAATCAGATACCCTCTTCAGAACCAGTCAGCTGTGTCTCTGTGTGCACAGGGTTATGTGTACAAAAGGGATCACAGTGGTACTTACATGGCTAGAGGTTATAAATCCCAAAATTGAGGCATAGACCTCTGAGAATAAAGTCTCATAAGTGTCACTATTCTATAAGCTTCAATAACCTCTTCATTATTAATCAGGGATCGTTATCACATTAACTCATTCTTCCACTTTTCCAGACCTTAAGGTGTATAGTCCAGCACTTCTTGACTCACCACAAATTAACCATCAATTTAAGGTGAACACCGCTCGGTTCAGTTGTTTTCCGAGTTTGGACTCATGAAGCATTCAACTGTACTTGGCAGGAGTTACTGAGTACACTTAGGGAAGCTGCCAAAATGTGCAGAGTGACTTTGGCAGAAGAAAAAAACAGATGGTCCCATCAAATGGATCACGTTCATGGGCATTAAAATTTGATTCAGAGAGAAAAAAAGGGATATCTGCCTGGGGAATATGTTTAAAGGGTTAAGTAGCTCAGTTATCATAAGCTTGGATATAAAGCTTAAGGAAACTGACTGTGAATTTGAGGCTACCGGCCAGATTCCAGATATTAAAATGGTGGCAGGGAGGGATGTTTCATGATCTGAAACTCTACAACAGAGTTGCTAGGGGCTAGGAAGTGCTTGATAGTTCACACTGGCCAACAGAGTTAGACAAGAGCAGAGTCAGTGTGAAAAAAAAATCAGTGTGAATGACCACAAGGCAGGAGAGCCGAATTTCTAAGGCCTAAGGTGTGCAAGCAATACAATAGGTTTCCATCAAACTCTTCAGCGATTTTAGAGCATAAAGAAAACTTGGAGATCGTTCGGTCTAAACTCTTCATTTTGCAATGAGGAAACTGAAGTCAAAAAAGGGAAGCATTCAGGGCTAGGTCTCTTAATGACAAGGAGAGGGCTCTTCTTTCCAGTATTAAACAGGAACTTTGAGTCAGTAATCAAAAACGGAAAAAGTCTGCTGAGAAAGACGATTTTCATGTAAGTTCACCCAGGACTACTTTGTCTAATAACCACTTTGCTTCTGGCATGCCTTCCTATTTTAGTAATGAGAGTCATACAAGTCATAAATGGAGGAATACAACTGTCAAGCTTGGGACAGGACTCAGCCAAAAATTCAGTTTATGGTTTAATGAAGTTGGTAAAAGTTCATGTGGGGTGGTCACTTAATAAAGACACACAGTGACCTGAGCTTTAAAGGACAGACCTAACACAAGCCTCCTAAGATTAATTGATATATTGCGTGGGGCAGATAGCTGTCAACATCCATGCTTTTCCTCCATAGTATAAAGTCACTCTGGAAAGTAACTGCCCAGCCAGGGACTGCATTTCCCCTTCATTATGACCAGAATGAGAACAGAAGTGATGTGTGTGCCTGCAGCCCAAGAAACGATGTGCTTTCTCCATACTCTTTCCCCCTGCCTGTTGGCTGGAAGCAGAGAGCTCTACAACCCTGAAGACTGACGGAACTACAAGTGGGAAAGCGTGTAGGTCCCTACTTCACAGCATGGAGGAAAGTTTTCCATAGTCCAGAAACATCCACATTCTACTCTTACTTGAGGAAGAAATAAATCTCAATGGGACTGAACTACTGAAAAGTTGTTATTCATTAAAGCAGCTAAAATTACCCCAGTTAATACAGTAGACTATTTCCTTATATAGATGCCATGTTGGATATGTCTGAAAATGTGTGATATTAGGTCATGTTCCTAAAGGGATATATTTGAATGAAGTAGATCTATTAGAAATGCATAACGTACAGGAGTTTCCAGTCTGAGCACCTTTTAGCTCCACCAGCATTTCTTTAGAGCTTCAGAGCTGATCTTTCTCTTTGTATAATAGAAGATAAAGTTTTATGCTAAAATAGTGACATAATTTGAGGCCATGGCTTGATTCAAAGAAAATTATTCGAGTGAAATTTCCAAAGAACTATTGGGCATTACATAAGCTGCAATTTCTAACATACTTGTCTAAGTTATCACCGTTAGGGCCAAAACAACCTAATTTATTTGTGCCAACAAGAAAATCTCAAAGAAGATGACAAGGGAACTTAAATATCCCAACGAATAGAACACAGCCTCAAGGAGTATTAATATAGTAAAAGGCACACAGAATATCATAACAGGACAGAACTCTAACAATCATCTGGACCAATTTCTTCATTTTACATAGGAGAAAACTAGCTCTATCACTCAGCTAACAAATGATTTAAGAATTCTGAGAGCTTTGACTTTTTCTAGAAAACTATAGCTTCCACTAAGAAGCATTATATGCAATATGAATTTATCACAAATCCATATTTTCTTTTAGTTATCTCTTATCTCCTTTGCATCTCAAACTCTTTTCTTCTGCTGATCTATGTATGCAAGACACTTAAACTCACCCAACACTGACATCTTTTCTAAGGATATAAGCTTTGCATAGCAATGTTTACCTCTTAGAGTCTTCGAAGCCGTTATGGGAAGTATAACTTTCCTTTCCACTAAATATTCCTGTGAATAATGTAAAAGCATGACTTTAGTATCAACATCACATCATAACCTAGAAAAAATGTAATGGTAACACAAGAATGTGGGAGAAACTTCTGCCAGTTTCTTCTAATACACACTCTATGAGAAATGGGGTGACTTGTGCAAAAGAATTTTCCAGTGGGACAATTGGCACTGGCATCCAGAATTCTTGCTTCCATATCCTATACTTAGTTTGTTAAGTTAGAAAGAACACTAGCTACTTGAGTTCTAACCATATCATTCAATAAGTTTTTTGTTAAATAGAATGTGTTTGAGAATTGATAGTATCACTTTTTGCATTGAAGGCTCAAAATTAGTTGTAGTGAAAAAAAATATTCAGTTTTGTTTAACTTCTCAAGTGAAAGATAACAAGTTCTTAACAACATGATCCCATGGAGAAGTAAGAGAAATCAGAGTTGTGCTTTCTTCCTCCTGATTGCTTTTCTAATCATGTTTTTTAAAGATTAAGCAAAGATGACTGCAGTGCTAATGCATTAAAATCTGGAGGATTTTTGTCTCTCAGGGGAAAAAAATCTGCAGTAAATTTTATGCTCTATAATTTTATTGTGTAGACACTGTGTGACACCCCTTAGGGCATGACCACATGCATGGCAGAAATAAATTACTCCATTGGCAAAATGCTGGAAAAGAATGAAGATTTATAATCTCGGTTATTGATCACTAAAATGATAGGAGTATCATTCTGTGCCAAGAGAAATTGTGAAAGAGGAGAGAAACTGACAAGAGAGAAAAGAAACTCTCAGTAATGGGAGTCACAGAAGACATAATCAAGTCTTCTTCCTCTATACAAATAAAGAAATGAAGATCATATTGAGGCAAAAAATAATTAATTCACATGACCTATTGTGGAAGCCAAATAACCCAAGAGCAAATCTCCTAGACATATAGTTTAGGGTCGATAAAATCACATTACACCAAAAACACATGCAGCTCTTTGTGTGTATAAGTATGATTATGTGTAGTGATTCTTAAATAGACTAATAAGTGGTTTAAATAATAACCCCCACTCATGGTCCCATCACAAAAATCACCCTTCAGGTTTACATGTATGGAAATAATGCTCTTAACTTTAAGTAACAAGATGAGAGACCAATGAAAAAGAATTTTAAAACAACATTAAGTAATGATACAAATTGAAAAGATTATAAATCATCCAAAGAACTCTGATTGTTTTATAAACTCTGGTCCTAAAACTTTCTAAATTTGTATCCAAATTTTAAAAGTTTATTTTAAATACCTAGTATTATTTTCACCTATATAATGGAAAAGAGACAGTAAGATAAAACTGTCAGTAATTACGGTAATTACGCCATTCAGTCTTCAGGAGTATCTCTCATTCATTGCTGGACCCAATCATACTCTGTTTAGGAATGTTTTTTTTCTTTCTTTCTTTTTTTTTGCGGTACGTAGGCCTCTCACTGTTGTGGCCTCTCCCGTTGCAGAGCACAGGCTCCGGACGCACAAGCTCAGCGGCCATGGCTCACGGGCCTAGCCACTCGGCGGCACGTGGGATCTTCCCAGACCGGGGCACGAACCCATGTTCCCTGCATCGGCAGGCGGACTCTCAACCACTGCGCCACCAGAGACGCCCAGGAATTTTTTTTTTTTTAACATCTTTATTGGAGTATAATTGCTCTACAATGGTGTGTTAGTTTCTGCTTTATAACAAAGTGAATCAGCTATACATATACACATGTTCCCATATCTCTTCCCTCTTGCGTCTCCCTCCCACCCACCCTCCCTATCCCACCCCTCCAGGTGGTCACATAGCACGGAAGTGATCTCCCTGTGCTATGCGGCTGCTTCCCACTAGCTATCTATTCTACGTTTGGTAGTGTATATATGTCCATGCCACTCTCTCACTTTGTCACAGCCTTCCCTTCCCCCTCTCCACATCCTCAAGACCATTCTCTAGTAGGTCTGCGTCTCCATTCCCATCTTACCCCTAGGTTCTTCATGACCTATTTTTTTTTCTTTCTTAGATTCCATATATATGTGTTAGCATACGGTCTTTTGTTTTTCTCTTTCTGACTTACTTCACTCTGTATGACGGACTCTAGGCCACACTGTTTTCCATAGTGGCTGTATTAATTTACAATCCCACCAGCAGTGCAAGAGTATTCCCTTTTCTCCAGCATTTATTGTTTCTAGATTTTTTGATGATGGCCATTCTGACCAGTGTGATATGATATCTCATTGTAGTTTTTGTTTTTGTTTTTTTTTTGTTTGTTTTTTTTGGTGGTATGCGGGCCTTCCTCTGCTGTGGCCTCTCCCGTTGCAGAGCACAGGCTCCGGACGCGCAGGCTCAGCGGCCATGGCTCACGGGCCCAGCCGCTCC
>NC_041224.1:27056107-27056736 GCF_002837175.3 Physeter macrocephalus | reverse complement strand
GCTTTGGCTATTCGGGGGTCTTTTGTGTTTCCATACAAATTGTGAAATTTCTTGTTCTAGTTCTGTGAAAAATGCCAGTGGTAGTTTGTTAGGGATTGCGTTGAATCTGTAGATTGCTTTGGGTAGTAGAGTCATTTTGACAATGTTGATTCTTCCAATCCAAGAACATGGTATATCTCTCCATCTATTTGTATCATTTTTAATTTCTTTCATCAGTGTCTTATAATTATCTTCATACAGGTCTTTTGTCTCCTTAGGTAGGTTTATTCCTAGATATTTTATTCTTTTTGTTGCAATGGTAAATGGGAGTGTTTTCTTAATTTCACTTTCAGGTTTTTCATAATTAGTGTATAGGAATGCCAGATATTTCTGTGCATTAGTTTTGTATCCTGCTACTTTACCAAATTCATTGATTAGTTCTAGTAGTTTTCTGATAGCATCTTTAGGATTCTCTACGTATAGTATCATGTCATCTGCAAACAGTGACAGCTTTACTTCTTCTCTTCCGATTTGGATTGCTTTTATTTCTTTTTCTTCTCTGATTGCTGAGGCTAAAACTTCCAAAACTATGTTGAATAAGAGTGGTGAGAGTGGGCAACCTTGTCTTGTTCCTGATCTTAGTGGAAATG
>NC_041224.1:27053715-27055125 GCF_002837175.3 Physeter macrocephalus | reverse complement strand
CTGGCTAATGGTTTATCAATTTTGTTTATCTTCTCAAACAACCAGCTTTTAGTTTTATGATCTTTGCTATCGTTTCCTTCATTTCTTTTTTATTTGTTTCTGATCTGATCTTTATCATTTCTTTCCTTCTGCTAACTTTGGGTTTTTTTTTGTTCTTCTTTCTCTAATTGCTTTAGGTGCAAGGTTAGGTTGTTTATTCGAGATGTTTCCTGTTTCTTAAGGTAGGATTGTATTGCTATAAACTTCCCTCTTGGAACTGCTTTTGCTGCCTCCCATAGGTTTTGGGTCATCGTGTTTTCATTGTCATTTGTTTCTAGGTATTTTTGATTTCCTCTTTGATTTCTCAGTGATGTTTTGCCTATTAAGTAGTGTATTGTTTAGCCTCCATGTGTTTGTATTTTTTAAAGATCTTTTCCTATAATTTATATCTAGTCTCATAGTGTTGTGGTCAGAAAAGATACCTAATACGATTTCAATTTTCTTAAATTTACCAAGGCTTGATTTGTGAACCAAGATATGATCTATCCTGGAAAATGTTCCATTCACACTTGAGAAAACTGTGTATTCTGTTGTTTCTGGATGGAATGTCCTATAAATATCAATTAAGTCCATCTTGTTTAATGTATCATTTAAAAGTCTTGTTTTTGTATCCATTCAGCCAGTCTGTGTCTTTTGGTGGGAGCATGTAATCCATTTACATTTAAGGTAATTATCGATATGTATGTTTCTATTCCCATTTTCTTAATCGTTTTGCATTTGTTATTGTAGGTCTTTTCCTTCTCTTTATTTCTTGACTAGAGAAGGTCCTTTAGCATTTGTTGTAAAGCTAGTTTGGTGGTGCTGAACTCTCTCAGCTTTTGCTTGTCTGTAAAGGTTTTAATTTCTCCATCAAATCTGAATGAGATCCTTGCTGGGTAGAGTAATCTTGGTTGTAGGTTTTTCTCCTTCATCACTTTAAATATGTCCTGCCACTCCCTTCTGGCTTGGAGAGTTTCTGCTGAAAGATCAGATGTTAACCTTATGGGGATTCCTTTGTGTGTTATTTGTTGTTTTTCCCTTGCTGCTCTTAATATGTTTTCTTTGTATTTAATTTTTGACAGTTTGATTATTATGTGTCTTGGCGTGTTTATCCTTGGGTTTATCCTGTATGGGACTCTCTGTGCTTCCTGGACTTGATTGACTATTTCCTTTCCTATATTAGGGAAGTTTTCAACTATAATCTCTTCAAATATTTTCTCAGTCCCTTTCTTTTTCTCTTCTTCTTCTGGGACCCCTATAATTCGAATGTTGGTGCATTTAATGTTGTCCCAGAGGTCTCTGAGACTGTCCTCAGTTCTTTTCATTCTTTTTTCTTTATTCTGCTCTGCAGTAGTTATTTCCACTATTGTATCTTCCAGGTCACTTATCCGT
>NC_041224.1:27053312-27053696 GCF_002837175.3 Physeter macrocephalus | reverse complement strand
TCTGAATTCTTTTTCAGGTAGACTGCCTATTTCCTCTTCATTTGTTAGGTCTGGTGGGTTTTTACCATGCTCCTTCATCTGCTGTGTGTTTTTCTGTCTTTTCATTTTGCTTACTGTGTTTGGGGGTCTCCTTTTTGCAGGCTGCAGGTTCGCATTTCTCGTTGTTTTGGTGTCTGTCCCCAGTGGCTAAGGTTGGTTCAGTGGGTTGAATACGTTTCATGGTTGGGGGGACTAGTGTCTGTGTTCTGGTGGATGAGGCTGGATCTTGTCTTTCTGGTGGGCTGGTCCACGTCTGGTGGTGTGTATTGGGGTGTGTGTAGCCTTATTATGATTTATAGGCAGCTTCTCTGCTAATGGATAGGTCTGTAGTCCTGTCTTGCTAGT
>NC_041224.1:27020745-27053111 GCF_002837175.3 Physeter macrocephalus | reverse complement strand
AAGGAAGGAAGGAAGGAAGGAAGGAAGGAAGGAAGGAAGGAAGGAAGGAAGAAAGGAAGGAAGGAAGGAAGGAAGGAAGGAAGGAAGGAAGAAAGAAAGAAGATAAAATAGGATAAAATAAAATAAAGTTATTAAAATAAAAAATAATTTTTAAGAAGAAAAATTTTGGCTTCCCTGGTGGCGCAGTTGTTGAGAGTCTGCCTGCTGATGCAGGGGACATGGATTCGTGCCTCGGTCTGGGAAGATCACACATGCCGCGGAGCAGCTAGGCCCGTGAGCCATGGCCACTGAGCCTGTGCGTCCAGAGCCTGTGTTCCGCAATGGGAGAGGCCACAACAGTGAGAGGCCCGCGTACCGCAAAAAAAAAAAAAGAAGAAGAAAAATTTTAAAAAGTAAAAAACAAAAAAATTAAAAAAAAAAAAAGAAGAAAAATTTTAAAAAGTAAAAAACAAAAAAATCAAAAAAAAAAAAAACAAAAAACGGGAAGGTCAGAAACCTAGGACAAATGGTGAAAGCAAAGCTATACAGACAAAATCTCACACAGAAGCATACCCATACACACTCACAAAAAGAGAAAAGGGGGAAAAAATAATATATCTTGCTCCCAAAGTTCACCTCCTCAATTTAGGATGATCCGTTGTCTGTTCAGGTATTCCACAGATGCAGGGTACATCAAGTTGATTGTTGAGCTTTAATCCGCTGCTTCTGAGGCTGCTGGGAGAGATTTCCCTTTCTCTTCTTTGTTTGCACAGCTCCAGGTGTTCAGCTTTGGATTTGGCTCCGCCTCTGTGTGTAGGTCGGCTGAGGGCGTCTGTTCTTTGCTCAGACAGGACGGAGTTAAAGGAGCAGCTGATTCAGGGGGCTCTGACTCACTCAGGCCAGGGGGAGGGAGGGCCACGGAGTGCAGGGCGAGCCTGCGGCGGCAGAGGCCTGCGTGACGTTGCACCAGCCTGAGGCACGCCGTGCGTTCTCCCCGGGAAGTTGTCCCTGAATCCCGGGACCTTGGCAGTGGCGGGCTGACAGGCTCCCGGGAGGGGAGGTGTGGATAGTGACCTGTGCTCGCACACAGGCTTCTTGGTGGCGGCAGCAGCAGCCTTAGCGTCTCATGCTCGTCTCTGTTGTCCACGCTGATAGCTGCGGCTCGCGCCCGTTTCTGGAGCTCCTTTAAGCAGCGTGCTTAATCCCCTCTCCTCCTGCACCAGGAAACAAAGGGGCAAGAAAAGGTCTCTTGTCTCTTCGGCAGCTCCAGACTTATCCTTCATAGTTTTATAGAATTCACTGGCAAAATCATTTGAGCTGGTGGCTTTTCATGAGTTTATTTTTAATACTAATTTTACTCCTATGATTATTATAAAGCCATTTATGTTTACTATCTCTTCTTGAGCATTCTGTAATAATTTATATTTTTAAAATAATTTGTCTTTTTGGTCTACGTTTTCTAATGTAATGGCATCAAGTTGTTCTAGTGTTCTCAAATTATAGTTTAAATCTTTCCTCTATCTTTAATTATGTCCTTTTTGTTAACGAATCTTGCTAATTTGTAGAAGGTTTGTTTTATTCTTTTGAAGAAAAACTATTGATTTTTGAACATATGAACTATCTTCATCTTCTATTCCATTGCTGGTTCATATGGTAGTTCTATTTTTAGTTTTTTGAGAAACCTCCAGACTGTGTTCCACAATGGCAGCATCAATTTACCTTCCCTCCAACAGTGTACAAAGGTTCCCTTTTCTCCACATTCTTGCCAACATTTGTTACTTGTGTTCTTTTTGTTGATAGCCATTCTGACAGGTATGAGGTGATATCTCATTGTGGTTTTTATGTGCACTTCCCTGATGATTGGCAATATTAAGCATCTTTTCATATGCCTATTGGCCATCTGCGTTTCTCTTTGGAAGAATGTCTGTTCAGTTCTTCTGCTCATTTTTAAATTGGATTGTTTGTTTCCTTTGGTTTCTAATTTTTGGTTTATTTATTGCTCTTTTTATACTTTCTTTTGGTTTATTTATCTTCGACTATAGACATTCATGATTCTCAACTTCCCTCAATTTACTCTTATCTCTCAACCAAACATGTTTTGATTTGTAATCTCACTTTATTTATAATTTCCTTTTACTCAATTCTAATTTTTATATTTTTTATTGTGTTATTTTACTTAAATATGAGTTACTTAGGTGTATGTTTAATATGCAAGCATAGCAATATATGAAAATCATTACATAATCTTGCAATGGCAAAAGATTTTTTCAACATGATAGAGAAAAAACATAAAGGAGGAAATAATTGATTTGAGTACATCAAACTTCTACATTTTTTAGTAATAAAAAGAATTCATCTGTAAGAACACTAAAGTTATCTGAAAACTTGAAATATCTGAAAACTTAAAATACAAATTACAGTATATTTAATATATGAAACTCTTACAAGTCAAAAAGCACATGAACATCCTAACAGAAAATTGTGCAAAACAGGAAAACAAACTCCCCACAATATATATAACTGAGTGAAAAAAAGTCTTATTTAAATAATCTAGAAATCAGTGCTTTCACTATATTTTATCTACCAAATTGGTAAAGCCTTTTAAAAGTAAAAATATCTAAAGAATTCTCATATATCAATATTTGAATGAATATAAGTTTAATTTTTCTGGAAGTAAATTTAGTGATATATGTAATATAGGTCAAAATCTTGAGAATTGTGTGCAACTTCTAAACCTGTAACCTTTCCTTATAAGTTTACTTGATGGCAGAAATAATAGTAATGAGGAAAGATCTTACTGGCAGGAATGTCCATTACCATATTTTAAAATAATTTTAATTTATACATACAATTAATATTAAAAACATATTAAAATATTGAGCATAAGTTCCCCCAAGCTGATTTTCAAAGTCCCATATGAATGAGTTCATCAACATTTACTCATAGGCTAAGCCATAAAGCTGTGGTGTACATATTGCATATAAAATGATTAAATTGTGTCTGGGTTTTGGGAATCACTGTGAATATCAGTTACAATTACAATTATTTCTATTTTACAGCCTTTTCATTTTGTTTATTTGCCTTTTTTATTTTCATATTTTCCCTCTACTTATTTGAAATTTAAGCTACCTATTTCCTTTTTTTTAGTGACTATTATTGAAATTTTTCCATGAATATTTAACTTATAGAGGTGAAAGTCAAAATAAAGCCTTTCTAGAAAACAAGATTTGTTTCTAGAAGACAAGATTCTAAGAAGATTTAACTTTAATCACCTTTCCTCAGACATACATACTATTTTTGTCTAACATTTAAATTTTCACTCGATAAAAATTTCAGTTATTGGACATTAATAATATTTTATACAGACAGGATTTAAATTTACATATTTGTTTAGAATATTCTTTTCTTTATGCATTTTAAAGTTAATATTCCATTTTCTTCTGACTTAACATTGTTTTATTTAAAATATATAGTTATTTCAATTGTCTTTCTTTTGTAACAATTCTATCTATTCTGTTTTCCACAACTTTTATTATAAATAAACTTTACATACAAAACATAGAATAATGTGCATAGATTAAATGTACAGCTTAATGAATGTTGACAAGTAAATATGCCCATGTAACAATCACTCCCTAAATTTTCTTCTCCCCAGAAAGTTTCCTTCACAACTGTGGATTCTGTCATTCCAACCCCACCCCATGTAAGCACTGATCTGCTTTCTATCAGCATCAGTTAGTTTGGGCTGTTATATAACTTTATATTTACAGAATTAAACTTTATGTATTATTTTATTTTGGACACCTTTCACTAAATATAATACCTATAAGAAGCATCTGTGCTCTTGAGTGTATCTTCAGTTTGCTCTTTTTTTTATTGCTAAGTAGTATTCCATTGTATGAATCACCAAAATTTGATTATCCATCAGGTGTTAAACATGTTCTTATTTCTAGTTTCTGGCTATTGTGAATAAATCAGTTATTAACATCAGGTACAATTATTTTGGGGACATATGTTTTTATTTCTTTTGGTTAAATTCCTGGGAATTCAACTGCAGAGCATGTATTAATATATCTTTAAGTCATACTAGAATTTGGACTGTACATTTCTTTTCTTGTAATGTCCATGTCAGACTTTTTATTACATTTATGATAGCCTAGTAAAATTAACTGGGGGAGTGTTTTATCCTCCTCCATTTTCAAATCTAGTTGTTTTAATAAATAAATAGTTTTTAGGCATTCTATTTCTTCTGATGTCAGATAAATAGAATTTTTCAAGAAATGTGTGAATTTTTACCTGATTTGTTACTGACATTGAGTTTTAGACAATATTTCCTTATTCTTATAAGGTCTAGAGAGTATATAATAATACCTCCTCTTCTGTTCCTGATATTGGTCATTTGTTTCTATTTTTTTCTATCTTTTGAAATTTATTAATGCTTGTTTTATGGCCCAATATACTATATATCTGTGACTGCTAGATGTGCACTTGAAAAAAGAAGTATATTCTTCAGTTACTGGGTATACTGTTCTGAGGACAGATCTTCTATATCCTTATTAATTTTTTGTCTACTTGTTCAAACCATTTCTGTAAGAAGAGTCAGAATCTCCAACTTTATCCTTGAATTTGGTCTCTTTCTTTCTTTAGCTCTGTCAGTTTTGGTTCATTATTTGGAAGTTCTCTTATTAGGCACATACACATTTAAGATTATATGTTGTCCTGTTGAGATAACCCTTTTATCAGTGTAAAATTCCCCCTTCTATCTTTGCTAGTACTTCCTATCTGAAAACCTACTTAGTTTTAAATAAATTTAGCCTGTTTTATGCTTTCATATGTTTCTTGGTTTTCATATGCTTAATGTTTATATCATGTACCTCTGTCATCATTTTACTTCAAACCTAGTCGTGTTTTATATGTATATATATATATATATATATATATTTTTTTTTTTTTTTTTTTTTTTTTTTTTTTTTTTTTTTGCGGTACGCGGGCCTCACACTGTTGTGGCCTCTCCCGTTGCGGAGCACAGGCTCTGGACACGCAGGCTCAGCGGCCATGTCTCATGGGCCTAGCCGCTCCGTGGCTTGTGGGATCTTCCCAGACTGGGGCACAAACCTGTGTCCTCTGCGTCGGCAGGCGGACTCTCAACCACTGCGCCACCAGGGAAGCCCTCATGTCTTATATTTTAAAGTGAATCCATAGATTGCATTTTGTTGGTCTTACTTTTTTATACAGCCTGATAATCTCTGCTTTTTAATTGGAATGTTTGATTCATTTACAGTTAATGTAGTTATTAATATATTTGGGTTAATTCTACCACCTTTCTACTTGTTTCATTTATTGTTGTGCTATTGTTTTCTCTTTTCATGCCTTCTTTTGGGTAAAATATATATATATACATATATATAATATGTATATATTATACATATATATGTATATACATATGGCCTATTCTGATGTCTAGAGAATATGCAAGAATGCTGGTTAGTATGGATGATCAGTTGTAATAAGTCTGGATTAATGTATTTTTTTTAAGTGTTAAATTTTGTTGCAACATGAAGCTAATTTACGATTATCTCTAACTTGATTTTGTTGAAGCTCAGTTTTGGGTTTTGTTAAGGACATTACAGTAATTTTTGGACGTGGTGTTACCTCTGAGGTGTAACCATGGTAGTGTATCAGCTGAATTCCCACGGTGTTAACAAGGTTCTTCCATTATGATTAGGTCAGAACACCAGCCTTTCCTAGAACTGTGCAGTCTCTTGGTTCCACTGTCAGCCTTGCAGTAGCCGCTCTCTGCTAGGCAATATGGAATTTCTCCCTCACCTTAAACAAGGAACACATACTCGGGAGTCCCTCTCTCCATTGCTTCCTCCTTTTTGGCAAATTGTCATGCAAATCTGAGCTGCTTCCATAGCCGTGAGCTCTGTTCTCAGCCTTCTCCTGTCAGTGAGACCAAGATATTCTGCTTTAGCTCTACTTTTCTCTGCTGCATTTGGGAGTATCTCCCTAGGTGGAGAGCTGAGATGAATATGATGCTCTCCTCATGTGTTTCTGTTTTCTCAGATTGACAGTCCTGAGCTGCCTGTGGTTTAATATCTGTGCATGGTTGTTTCATATATTTTACCTGGTTTTATAGTTACTCATGGCAGGAAGGTAAGTCCAACGGTTAGTTCTTGCATTGTGGCTAGAAATTGAAGCCTTTTTTAACAATGTTTTCTCTTTTTGTGTTCCTTATGTATCATTGTAGAATTCTTTTTATTCATTTTTTGGATACTTCCTGAAGCTGTGGTCTCATGTTTTTCATCATGAATTAATGGGAAATTTTCATTTAAATATTGCCCCTCTAAATATTGATTCTCTTTATTCTTACCTTCTGGAACTCTTTTGATACAGTTATTAAAATTCCCTACTCTTCATTCAGTATTTCAGCTGATCTAGGTTGCTTGCTAGGTGAGGGAATACCAATACTTTCATTCCTGAGGGATCTGGGGCTTTTGTTTCCTTGCCCTTGTCTTGCTGTGATTGCTGAAATGATCTCTTTACTCTCTTGTAGGCATGGAAGTATATACTTATGAGACTTGTATCCAACAATATAATCCTTGGTATATAATGTTTATAAACTAAAAGAAATATGTAACAGAGAGTATGTTCTTTTCATAAAAGCAAAATAACCAGAAATGTGCAACAGATGGTATATGATATATACACTTTTTATAGTAACCAAACAAACAAAAATCTAGAAACAACCGAAATACCTACCAACAGAAGAGTGGAAAAATAATTTATGTTGTATTAACAATGGAATATTGCCCATGAGTGACTCTGCATTACCTACAGCTACAACATCTACATACTTAATAGAAATCTAATAGCAAGTGAAACAACAAATTTCAGAAGACCAAGTACAGCATATCATTTATATAAAACTCAAAAGTAAGCAGAAATAACATTATATTTCAGGAAGGACAGGATGGAAATGTTCATAGCACACCAACCTCCCATTAAGAAGAATGTGAAGAGCCAGATACATTATAAAAAGAAAATATTTAAACACACCATAGAGCTGTAGAAGCAATAAGGACTAAAGAGGGTCAAATTCTAAAGAGGAGACAAACTTTGGGGGTGAAATGAGAAGCTGAGCTTTCCGTGGAGGTAGTTTTCCATCCTGAGCATGTAAATACTAAGAATCTGGTCTTGGTCCAGACAGAGCACTACTCCTGGGAAAGGGGAAATATGTAGATTTTGGTTATTTGAGGGTTGTCCTCATACTTTCTTTTACTACTCTATAGTTTTGAGTATATTTATTTAAATGTTTACTCTATTGATTGTAGTATTCTCTGTTTAAATAAATTCTGACAGTTTTGCAACTGTCAGTTGATAATATTACTTCATCTATTTAACATGCATAATTTTCCCCCTTAATTAATTTAAATGTGATAAAATGATTTCAAGATTCTGAAATTGAAATCTCTACTTTCTAGAGGAGATTTAGTATACAGCTGAAGCAGAGGATTTTGGACCTTCCCTGGGTTCTAATATATCACATTTTGATTGAAATTGCTTCTCATTTATAGATTAATTTGAGGAAAATTTGCTCTCTATAACATTATGTCACTCAGATAGTCATCTCCTATATTATATAATTCAGTAATATTCAATAAATTTTACAATTTTGTCCAAGAAGATCTTGCACATCTTTTGTTAACTCGATTCCTCAAGGCTTCACAGTTTTGTTCCTAGTATATAGAGGGTTGTGTTTTCCATAGATTTTTTATTGCTTAAGTATAGAGATATTCTTGACTTTTGTGTATTTGTTTTGTATCAGTATCCTTAATGATCTATTAATTATAACCATTTATATGAAGTCTCTTGAATTTTCTATATAGATAAGTATATCATCTGAAAAAAGAAAAAAATTATTGAATTTGTCTCTTCCTCCTCAAAATATACATTGCTTAAATTTTTTCCTCTTGTCTTATTATATTGGCTAGAATCTTTTAAGTACTTGGGATACAATTGCTAACTCATTTGAAGAAAGTTTTTTCCTTTTGAGTGTGGCAATTTCATCTATTCCCATTTCCCTAGTCCCTTCTTAGTCAGTTTCTTCTTCCTCTTCAGGATGCTACATAGATGCCACTACACGTTGGAAGTCATGTCTGATCCCTCAAGTCTCAGTTGGAACTCTCCTTTCTTTGTCCTTTCCCATATTGTGCTGTACTTTCCCCATCCTTACACTCATCACTCAGGACTGCAGTTGTCTGTTAACTTGTCTTCATCCACAACGACTTCTGCACGTAAACACTGAGTCTTGTTCCCAGTTGTATCTTTAATGACTAGGTCAGTACCTGGCATAAATTAAGTGCCTAATGTTTGCCTAATTGATTAGTTAATTCCTTACTATATTTTCCTAGGTTTTTTAAGGGCTGAGGTGGAGCACTGGATTATTTTTAAGCCTAAAATTATAATCACTTTGAGGTTTGGTATAAGAAGTTTGTCTTATTTATGCACAAAATCAGGCCCATTGTATATAAAATATAAATATTTGCGTTGAGAAAGTTGTTTAATACACCATGCTGGGACCTCTCTGTGAGAACCTATGAGAGAAATGCCTCTCTAGTTTCTCATCACAAAGATCTGTATTTCTTCTAAACAACTGGTTTGTTTCTATCTCACAGACAGGATGACACATGAAGCTGACTGTGTGTTCTATTGCACATTCTTTGGAAAACTTAGAAACAAATTGCAACTTACTTCTACCAAGGCTATAGAACATTGTAGTATCTTCTTTTTCATTTAATTTCTTTTTTCTTTTGTATTTGTACCCTTCTTTTTCCCTCACCTGGATACCATTAAATTGTATTTTATGTGGTCAAAATATATGTTTCCCTGTAAACTATCTTACATCCTTTTTCAACCAAGCAAGGTAAAACATCAGAGTAATATATTATTGAAGGCATTCTCACCACTTTAACCTGTTTTAAGTGCTGCTAGTAGATTTGTCTTTCAGCAATAAGTGTATCAGTATGTCTTGCTCCTGTGTAAAATACTTTCAGTGACTTCCCATTGCTTCTAAGATGAAACAAAATTGTTAGAAAGTTGCACATGGATCTTCATGCCACCTTTCCTCAATGCAGTCTTGACATATGATCATTTAAGCACATCATGTCTGTATTTGACAGAACCATTTTGAAAATAAAATAGACTAATAAATGTCTATGACAATACACCGGCTAATTTTTCCATCAAAATTATAGAGTAAAACATTTTATTTTCACAATAGTGAGCATGGGGATAGTTAGTTTTATTCTTGTTTATTTTATTTTGTTTTTGTTTTTTCCCCCAATGATATGTATTAGACTATACTTGGCAAGAAATGGAAATTCTAGAAAGTGTATGTGATATTGCAGAAAATGAAGAAGGAGCAAGAGAGAGCATACGTATCTATTGTTCAACTGTTGTCTAAATAAATAATAAAATCTTAACATTCTACACCCTATGGAACAAACTGCTATATATAAATTAACTCTAAGTTCAGGAAAACTTGTACCTGCAATCACCAAGTTTGAAGTGGCTTTAAATTAAATGAAAGTGGTAGATTATTTCAGAAAAAAAAACCTAAAGAATATTTTCAGGATTCAAATCTATTTCCCCACTGTATCATTCCCTTTGTTTTTCTTCCTACCTCTGAAACAGAAGAATTCTGTCAATTCTGATAAATGCAGAAAATCATGATTTGGGAAAAATAACTCTGCCCTAAAAAAGACTTTCTCACCAGTGCTTGAGAAGAAATTATGAGTTTTGTAGTGAAATGCTATATTCCTTTGCTAAAGTGCAAAAAGAACGAGTTATTTAATTCTGCCTTTGTAATGATATCAGAAAACAGAAGTGTATTGAAGAGGATTTTGCGGAGCAAAATAGATGGTAGGGCTAAACTTCCTTATAAATTGATTGATAAAGATTATAATTTGAGAAAACTCATAAGCAACAACTGAAACTAGTAGCCTGAAACAGGGGTGGAGTTATCCCAGTTCAGACTGGTATGAACAATTGCTTAAGCTCACCATTTGAAGCAACACTGTACATTTACACTTATGTGAATTCCAGGATGTTTAATTATAAGGTACATTATACTGTACTTCATATTTACATACTTAGTTATCCAACAAATATTTCCTCAGCCTATGAAACGTGCCATAAAATCATCTCCTTTGAAATTATATATATATATATATATATATAGTCCCTGCCATAATTGAACACCATGTATTGGTAGCATAGTTACATATTTTATGCATTTACATTTCTTGTCTTCTCATACAAGTTTCTCTATATGAGACAGTTTTCTAGTAAAGCTTAAAATGCAATCGTATATTTTCCAAATACATTGTCATATATTACAAACAGATTGAGAATAGGAACCTTGAAGTCTAGTTCCTTTGTATCCCTTACTACTATCTAAAACCTAAATTAAACTACATTGCCAGATAGCACCTCAGTAAGATGGCTAATAAGTTGTAATTAAATTTAATTGTGTTGTGGTTAACACCATGAGATTTTGCCTTTGTCAATTCCCTTTTTTCACCAGTGCTATCTGACAACAGACTCCACCACTGCAATGAAATCGCTTTGCCAATAGCCTTCAACTTACTATGTCAAATTAATAATTTCTAGTCTGTTCCAGTCCAGATAATAAATACTTGGAATCTTTGCAGAATCTGATGCCCTGGAGTAGTCCAAATCGTCTTGCTTGAATTCTTTTATCCCCTCTTGTTCCATATTCCTTCTCATCTCTCCTGCCACTTCTCAAAGAAGCTCCTCTTCTTTTGCCATCCTTGGAATTCTTCTTATTTCTTGACTTTCTCTTGAAGAGCTCATCATTCTGTGGTTTCTGTTACCTGCTTCTGACTCTCATCATTATCATCTCTCCACTGATCACTTTCCTGAGAGCTAGACCAGGTCCTGGCCCTCTCCTCTACTTTGTCCAACTGAGTTCTCAAATAAACATGTCCCAAACCAACCACACAATCACTCACTGTGCAAAACTT
The DNA here is from genome assembly GCF_002837175.3 of Physeter macrocephalus. Lineage (NCBI taxonomy): Eukaryota > Metazoa > Chordata > Mammalia > Artiodactyla > Physeteridae > Physeter > Physeter macrocephalus. The sequence continues at coordinate 27,042,084 of NC_041224.1, read as the reverse complement.
GTACCTCCCTGCATCCCCCACAGGATGAGTTGTACTACTCTCCACTCTGGTACCCAAGCAAGAAGTCACCCCTCCTTTCAAGCACAGAATGTTTTCTACTGATCCCATTCTCTAAGCTCTGTGTCATTCTTTTCTCTCCTTGGTCAGTGTATGGATTAGAATTTCCTTGGACTTTCATCTTTGCTCAAACTTTCTCAAAATACCAACTCTTATCCACTGATTTGTAAGGAAGATTTGCTCCTTTCCAATGTGCTGTGCAAAATCTAGCCGCCAGTTTAACCAGGTAATGTGCATTTCTGAAAAATGCACATTGCTTTTGTACATGTCTCTCTAACTTGGGTGTTCTCTGTATTTTCTGTGGCTTACAGTGTTCTCTGCTTGTATCTTGTATGTTTACTGTGCCTATCAGAGGAGCAATGTCTATTTTCCGTTTAGAAATAGAAATTAATATTGGCTCCCATTATAAAATGCCATGATCCTTGATGTATCACCTGTTCCCGGCACCACTAGTACAAGGACATTGTGTTTAGTCATTTGAACCCACTCTCTTCTGGGCTTCCTTACACTTCAGAACTGAATTCAGTCTAAAAGCATAGTTCATTTTTAGCATGTTTGCCCATCTAGGTAAGAATATGGCAGCAAGATAGAAATGGTCTATGGAAGTTTAAGGCATCCTAATAGACTTTGTTCTATCCTAGGCCAAATATCAGTTTCTGAGTAGATCCCCTTGTAATCTAAATACCCAGACTAAACTGTCCACAACTCTGTGTATACTTGGTCCCAAAGAAATGATTATGAAAATCCCCTTAAAGTCAGGAATTCTGTGTTTCTGTGTGTGTGTACGTTTAGAAACTCAAGTTAAACTTCATAAATTAGATAAACTTGACTTAACAATAGGAACCTGGTTCAAAAGACAACCCAAGGACAGTAGACCATTTTTATGACAGTGGAGAGACATTTTCTCGTTATTCAGGTTTAAAGGGGTTAATTATGATAGTTAAGTGTTATAGTAAATGTGAGCAATTTCTCAGAATTCTGTTGAAATTTTTTTAAAAACATTATTGGCTATTGTAGTCATTAATACATCACGGTCATGATATTTCATTCATTAGGGAGTGTTTTGCTACCCCAAGGACAAAACAGTAAAATCACACTGAATATCATTCACTAGGGAGTCTTTTGCTGCCCCAGATTCAGAATGAGGGAGACATTTACCAAAAAGTAATAAAGTAATTTTAGTGATTTTTAAAAATTTTATTTATTTTATTTATTTAGTTTTGGCTGCGTTGGGTCTTCGTGGCTGCATGCGGGCTTTTCTCTAGTTGTGGTGAGTGGCGGCTACTATTCATTGCGGTGCGCAGCCTTCTCATTGCGGTGGCTTCTTTTGTTGTGGAGCACGGGCTCTAGGCACGTGCGCTTCACTAGTTGTGGCACGTAGGCTTAGTAGTTGTGGCTTGCTGGCTCTAGAGCGCAGGCTCAGTAGTCGTGGCGCATGGGCTTAGTTGCTCCACGGCATGTGGTACCTTCCCGGACCAGGGATCTAACCCGTGTCCCCTGCAATGGCAGGTGGATTCTTAACCACTGTGCCACCAGGGAAGTCCCAGTAATTTTAAAATATGCAATAAGTTCAAAAAATATTGTCATTTGTAAGTGAGAAGATAAAAATGTATTAATTTGATGCACATTAAAAAAATAAACTAGCATTTCCCCTCCTGATGTTAAGTATATATGGACATGAACATTCAAATAGTATATAACATTAAACCTATTCAAAGAATTTCTTTAAAACACATTTCCAGTAAACCGTTCAGCATATTTCTTTAAGACACATTTCCATGATTTGAAAGCCATATAAATACATATCCTTTTCCAGAATTCCCTACCAATTCTTTAGAATATTTATGAAATTTATGAAGTGCTTTTTTTCCAGGATGGCTGCGAGATACGCAGTAAGCTAGTACTTGGCCCCCTAGCACCAAGTAGAAACTTCTAAAGTAACAGGCTAAAGGTCTAGTGGAAACATGGGGCTCATACATTTCCTGAAGCCTGTTCCTGCTCTAAAGTTGAATGTCAGGATTTTTTATTTAAGGCTAATATTCTGCTAATTGTACTCAGGCTGCACTGGCAACCATAAAAATATTCTCTCTTCTTCATTTAAAGCAGAGGTGTTTAGAGTACAAACCAACATGTGCTAATCTGTGCATATTTGTATTTTACCTCACATGTTCTCAGTGTGTTCTGTTATCCACAATGATACCAAAGTATTTCATGTTGGCATATTAGTCATAAAAATGTGTAACTTTAAAATAAGATACCATATTTTTAAAAAAATGATCATTCCTTTTTTTCCAGTTCTACATGTTTGTCCCTCCCATATGTGTCTTCAGCTCTACACAGCTTTCTTGAACTCTTCTTTAAAAGGAAATGATTGAGAAAAATCTCTTGAATTTAAAGAATGATTCAGGAAAATAAAATCTCTCTTCAATTAAATCTTTTGAAAAATCCATGCATGACACTTTCCAAGCCAAAGCATGGGTTGGTTTTATTGCATTTGATGCTGTAACAAAGTACCCTAATTAGCACATTGGTGTAATTTACCACTCTGTCATTAAAGCTGATTGCCTAACTACCTGGGAAGTTAACATGGCTTCTTGAATACTTGACCTGCCTTATTTTTCTCCACTACAGCTGTTTGTGGGAATGGAGCAAAAAGCATTCATTACTGATAGAAAAAAAATTCCGGTAAAGGTTTTCATACAAGAAAATGATGTCGTTTTGCTTTGTGCCTCCTCAGCCTTTTCCATTTTTAATTGTTTGGATTTATGATGAGACCTAAAGTGACAGCATGGATTCCTGTCATTCAGCTAAATTCTTACGAGTTTGGAAAGCTAAATCATGTTCATTTAATTTATATTGTTATTCATTTTGGTTTTGAAAATCTGACCTTAAAAAGTGAAGTGCATTAAAGTCTGTGAAATTAAGCTCGTAGTTGGCTTTCGGGGATTCTGCAAGTTATGCAGAAATAGTGAAATCCATTGAAACGGCTTGAGGTAGGGATAAGGAGGAAATGTTTTGACAGATATAAAAACAGGCAAGCAAGGGTAGATTAAATGCTATTGCATTGGTAAGAGTAATTATCTTCAGTGTTTTGAGCCACTGACGAAAATCCGTGTACATTTTATCTTTTACTCCTTAATCACCCCGCCCTGACTATGTGACATGACACATTCATCAGCATGGTACTCTTATGTTAGAGCAGTAGGATGATCTAAGGAAAATCCATACTTTAACAGGAGAAAGAATGCTATCTTCCGTGACAGAAGCAATGCTTCATATCAAGAAGCAAACATGCAGATAATCCATACTCCATGCAGGCTTGTAATATCTACATACCAGAGTAGCCCATAAAGGCCTCATGTGAAAAGAGCATTTAGAAAACAAGAACAAAGAAGCTTGTTGTAAATTCTGGGTAAGGCATTTACATCCTGACAGAGAAGGATGGGCTTAATTATCTTTCATAACTCCTCTGCTACTGACTGAGGATCTGCTGTGCTTTAAGTAACCATTTTATTTTTGTTGCTAAAATTAAAGTGGTTTGCTATAGGAGATACCTTAGGTGAAGTTTGCAGTGGAGACCAAATTTATCTCTACGATTTTTAGCTCTTTGCCCAGTTCATGAACATGAAAAGGAACTTTTTGGATTTGGCTGCAGAGACTTTTTCCATTAATATTTCATCCTTCTTAGAAGTTTCTGGTGCTTATGGAATCTTCTTCCTGGGCCCTTCTGTCCCTTGAATTATTCTCAACACTACATCCCCCCCAAAAAAGGTATCAAAGGAAAAGTGGAAGCCCTGGTAATCTTGGTATTGCTGTTATTCCTAGAAATTTCAATGCTGATGAGTTAAAGGAAAAGACAGGAGAGAGTCTGTCTCAGAGAGGAGAACAGGACAGCAAGAGATGCAGATACAGTAAAAATATAAATAATAATAATAACTTATTGTTATACAGATTTAGAAAAGGAAAGAAGGAAACAAAAAAAACCCAAACAGTAATCAAACCCCATCATGGTGTATCAATTAAAATGGAAGGGAATCACATGCAAATTCTTCAAATAGAAAATGCAGAATACCTTTCCACTGATGATTTTTAGTTGTCAGGACAAGTGAGACCCAAACAGCAGAGAGAATGGTCCCAGCATGCTTGTTGCCTTTTTTTGTTTGCACAGTAGCTGTCAATTTCAGCCTTGCAGGTAGTGGAACCCAGCGGGAGGCAGGGGCGGGACCCAACCACGAAGCCTGAACTGAGAGCAAATTTAAATTACTGAGCCTTTTTTTCCTTTTTTATTTTTCTACTCTGCGACAAACTGAAAAGATTCCAGCACGCTAATTTAACCACCCTGCTTCTTCTTTGCCTTTTTTTTTTTTTTTTTTTTTTTTTTTGTCTCCCTGCTTCCAGGATAATTAAAAGAGAAACCTGTAAAGGCAACATTCCTGTGACCGAGTTGGTGCTGCAACGTGCTGGTAAGAAAACACATTTAATTTTTTTTTTATCTTTTTCTTTTTTTTTTTTTGCTTTTCCTTTTTTAAAAAAAAAAAAGAGCTGAAGGCTTTGTCTGTCTAATGCAGTCATAAGCGTGGCTTCCCTGCCGTGAAGGGTTAGCATGTAATGAAAAGGTGAAATTGCCTGATATGTGACCTTCGCGTCATACTTATAATGGGTAATGACAGCATCCCTATGTACCCTGATGATGCTTCTCTCTGCAAATTGATGAGTCGCCCAGTTGCAACAGGGCTAAGACTGTTGCACTATGGCAATTAGTTGTTGATTGTTTAAGGTTGGTGTTTCAGTGTCCTGTCAGGGAGAATTCTCGAGTTCTCCAAGTTGCTGGCTTGCAGGGGTGTCATGGGTTTTAATAGGTCCCTTACAGACCGTAACTGTTTTGTTATTTACTCGCGAAACAGGAAGTACAATAATGAAACTTTTTTTAAGTAACACTGTAATTATCCTATACTTCCTTAGTCCAGATAATGAAACAGCCTAAAGTGAGCTCTGAGTAGCGTTATTTTAATCCCTTTCATCTACAGCTTGTCAGGAGTTCATTAGACAGTTAACTGTGGACAACCTAGATCATCAGGGGACCTTGAACTTGAGATGCCAACTTTATTGTCTAAAAGGACAAATTTTACTTCAGCCCAATTATATTCAACAAGTACTTCTTTATATGCTGCCTGGGACTGGTACTGAGAATGTTCTTGCCTGTTACTCTGTTATGGGGAGAGACTGAACCTAGATGGTGTGACTTTTCAGCAATCAGCTCTTCAGTCTACTGTTAGGACTGATCAGATCACTTAAGCCACATTTCAAAATGCATGACTGCTGACTCTGAGATAAAGTTCCCAAGGTTAAGTCTCCTACAATCAATTCCTCCTGTGCATGTAAATTTTGTTTATGTCCGTTTGCAACTATGGTCAGTATGTTTTAGACTGCATTTGCATATTATAAAGAAAGAAGAAAACATAGCAATCTTACGTGTCTTGCAAACCGAGTATGTCCTTTGAGCATATATCCATGTGGCAAACTTTGAGCTTACCCAGATGCTAGCCTCAGAAGCTGGAAGAAACAGGGAAAGATTGAGTTTGGTCAGTGAGTGTGCTTGGATTTGGGTCAAGAAACTTAGGAAGAAATTTTCTTTTATTGCCTTTAAAAACACATGTAAAATATCGAGGGATATTTTTGTCTGTTCTCCATGGTTGTTTGTAAACTGTGGTAGTTTTTGTGCTGTTGTTTTTGGTTTTTAATAGATAAGTAAACATGTAGTGGGGAGATCGTCAAAAAAGAGAATGTAGTTTCCAAATGTCCATTAAGACCTTTTCCTAAAGATGAACTCTCCTGTGAAAGTTTGAAGATTGTATGCCATTTGCATCCGGTAGGGAATGTGGCATTCCATACACTGGTAACATTTGGTCCCTAGTCTCTATAGCTATCCTATCTAATTGTGTCATTTCCACATTTAACAGCTCTGAACCGTGCCGCCCCGTGGGTCCTCACCGATGCCCCCCAGATCACTTGAAATGTCTAAAAAGACCTTAGAACGTTAGAAAATGCCAAGTATTAGAATAATTTCTGCCTCTTACAACAAGAGAAAATACTATGGATTTAATAGTTCATTTTTAAAATCTGATTTTACCCACCAGTAACTGTCTACTAGGAACATTTCAGTTATAATTGGAATAAATTGTTGCCCGGTAACAAGCAACTAACTCTGAAGCTACTTTCCATAGAAATCAGTGACTGGAAATAGCTACAAAGAGCTAAATGCAAGTCAAATCGCAGCACTTGCATTTCTTAGTTTTTTAAGAAAATATTCATTTCTGAGTAGTTTTACTATTCTACTTAAATTCTTGAATTTTTTTAATCAAGGTACCTCTTCTAAGAAAATTTCTAATTGACCAAAATCCCTAATATGAAAAATAAAGGCCAGTAGACCTTTGAAAAAATTTTTCTTTCTGATTCAAAATAAAGAAGGATAAGCACAACCTCTCAGACTATGAGTGTTAACAAGATTCTGGGCTAGCAATACCATTATATGTGAAGAACTGCTATCATCTCTTGCAGAACATAATGTAAAATTATGGGTTTCACTGTAGGACTCTGTCATTTGAACTAGTAATCAGTCCATAATTCTACAGATTGCTGCAGTTAAAACGATGCTTCCCCGCATTAAAAAAAAATATTGAATAACATTGAAATTACTTTAGAGTTTTACCCTCTCCATTTTTTTCCAAGAGAAACTGAGCGAGTAATAATCCCAAATCCTGATATCTAAGTATACATAATATCAGAATGTCTTTTCTTCTTCCCTGGTTGAAGTGCTATGACATTATAATTTCAAGAGCAAAATTCTTCAGCAACGTTTCTGCATTTCCCATTTAGCTCTTCTGGCGATTGGGAATAGTTTTCGCCTTCTAATTGTGCAGGTGTTGAAATAAAAAATACCTTAGGGAGAGGATGAACGCTGTCATTTTACGCACAGACATACAAACAGACAAAATTACATATGACGCTAGAATGAAAATATCCAGGCAATATGAAAGCATAAGTAATGCTTTCTGAAAATATGACATTTGACATTTGCTCAACTCACTATAAATGTTTACTAAGTATCAACAATGTTAGAATATATGGGAAGTTGAACAATGACAAAGCCATATCTTGGTCATCCAGGGAATTGCAATATAGTAGAAATTTAACTGGTGTTAAAAAAAATAATAAATACAGAAAATGTAATTTGATTAATTAGCCTACAACGAACTTGACATTGTGTTAGTTTCTCGGGATCCAGGAAAATTATAACTTACTGTTTCTGACCTTTTGGAAGCATCATATTCTTCACTTCCCACTTTTGCTTCAGTTCTTCTTCTACAGTCACGTATGTTTTCTGTTTCTTGTGTTTTTAAAAGATCATTATTATACGTATAGTCAATATCTGTATTTTTTCCACTGTATGAGAGGAAGCACGAAGCACTAAACTGGATATCAGGAGATAGCCATCCTAATCCCTAATTACCCACTGACTTTGTTACTGAATCTTCTTAGGCCTCTGTCTCCTCATCTTTACAGAGAGGAAGTGGCCACATCCAACAGTAAACATTTTTCAATTCTACCAAGATAAAGATGGGTAACTTCTAAGGAAGATAAAGAGGAATGCCAGTTATGGAAGGCATTGTGGTCCAGTGGTTTAAACAAAGTACAAGAGAATTATCAATCAGTAAACCGCAAGTCCTAGCCTCTGCATTTGGCCTGAGTTGATGTGCGGTTATTCCAACCCCGTGATTTCATACTGTCTGCTCTCTTCACTGACATGGTAATGGCTGCAGGACTAGAGAGAAACACTGTAACAGAACAGCAAGGGTATATAAAAAACACTGTTCCAGCCCCTACTGAAATGCTTCCTACATGGGACCCAAGAAAATAAAGAGAATATCTCTCTCCTTAAAAGTAAAATATAGAGCAATGCTTCTCTTAAACACATTAAAAAATTATTATATGTACATTAGTATCCATCCCTAACACTTCAGAGTAATGAAATAAATTTTGAAAAAGTCATAGTTTACAACCTATACATTAATAATAGAAAACATATTATAAGAGTAAAATTAGAATATTTTCTAAAGCCTATTTCTAAAATATCCATCTTATATTTCCTGAGTAAATACATAAATGCTTAGGTATACTAGATATCATAATCCTCTTGTTTTCTTCCCGCCTCCCTGGTTTCCAATTGTTTTTACAAAAAGAGGATGAAGAAATACATGAGATATATACATATTAGAAACTAGTTGAATTTTTTTCTTTATTCCCATCCAACTATGAATTAATCTTTAAGAAACTCAGGTTTGGAAGGAGGTAAAGAGAAGACGAGTTGTTCTTAGATTATTTCTGTTGGAAGAGTAGCAAGACAAAAGGGCTTGTGATTTCTTCATTCATTCAAAATTTGTTCTTAAAGGCATTGATAGACCCTGGTTAAAGAAAGAAATACAGTTCCTGTCCTCAAGAAGCTTAAAATGTAAGACATTTTAAAACAAGTGAACATAAAATACATCATTACAAAAGTGCTATGAAAGAAAATTTCAAGTGCTCTGATAGAAACTATGCAGGAGGCAAGTAAGATTGGTGGGCTCAGGGAAAACTGTTCTAACCCAAAGATAGGATACTAACTCTTTCTAAAGTGAAAAAAAAAAAATACTTATTTCTGTTTCCTCATGTCTTTGGGTAGTGGAATTAAGCAAGGTCTTCGCTTACCTGGAATTTTGCAATTACTCCCTGACTGGTCCCCGGTCATTTTAACACAGCAGCCTGAGTGGCCCATTAGAGATGTGATTCGTATCGTATTACTCCTCTGTTCAAAACACTGCAATAAAGATACCTTGGAAACTGATAACAATGGTTGCGTCCAAGAGGGAAACATAAGGGTGGAAGGAAGGGCACAGGGATGAAAGGAAGGCTTACATTTACTGTGTACCCTTTTGCACCTTATGAGTTTTCATGTCATATCCATATCTTACCAGTCTGATTAAATCATTTTAATTTAATTGCCATTTTACAAAAATCTCTTCATGCTCTCCATGTCATTCAGTAAAAGTCAGTTCCTTACAAGGGCCTATACTAGGATGAGTATATAATTTTTCATTTGAACCTGGATATTTTTGTGAGTAAAAGGTGATAATATTCATAATTACCATGGGACAACAAGCATAAAATAGAGCTGTCCAGGGCCAACAAGGGTAAACCTAACCCTACACATCTCCATGACTCTCTCGCCTTCTCCTCTTGCCCTGTGTACTCCAGGCAGATTCATGGACTTACACCCAGAGCACACCAGGTATGCTCTGATCTCAGGACCTTTGCACTTGCTCTTCTCTAGTCCTGATCATTCTTCTTCTAGATGTCCATATCAATTGTCTGCTCACTTCATGTTTTGCCCAAATATCACCCTCTCTGATCACCCTATTTATAAGTACAACTCACCCTCACCTTCCCTATCCTCCTTCACTGCTTTATTTCTCTCCATAGAATGTATCACCAAGTACTATAGTATATCATATATTTTGCAATTTGTTTATTATTGGACTCTCTCCATTAAAATAGATGGTTTATAAAGGCAGACATTTTGTTCTGTTTTGTTTACTGCTGAATCCCTAGCATCTACATATACCTGGCGTATAGCAGGCGCTCAATAAATATTTGTTTAATGAATGTTGGATGTTATCAAAACTGTCAATATCATCCTAATCAGTAGACTTAGGGCTATGTTCCAGGCTGAGTTCCAGAAGCTGTGTCTGAGTGCAGAAAAGCAGGAGACTGGCTCAGAGATGTGGGGAATGGAGTCAGGGAGGCTCAGAAAGATTCAGAAACAGAGAAGGTCAAAAACTAAAATAGAAGAGCCAAATAAGTATCAAATCCAAGGGTGCAGATGAAGATACAAAGACAGGTGGAGACATAAGACATAATCAGAGGTGACAAGAGACAACAAGTAGGTTTCATAAGACAGATGGCAGGTGGGGGCAGTAATAGATTTCTGGTATTCTATATATGTGCAGAATTTACTAGAATGTGGACTAGATCATCTGGAATAAGTTAGATATTTCTCACACTGTACCTATGGCTTTGCTCGGATCTCCAGAGGACTTTCTTAAGGAACATCTGTAGTTGACTTGAATAGTAATGAACTGATCTGGTAAGTGATAGGCATCTAAAAGAAAGCCAAGTTTGAAGGAAGTGGGAAACATTTTACTGAAGTTGTTTTTATAACCACATCATTCAGTCTGACATTTTCTGTGTACTTTTTAAGTAGCCCTTGAGCAGTATGAATAGCGTACCTGAGAATCTACCAGTTATAGGATGATGTAAGCAGGTCACGGAGAAATGCACAAAACAAGTTCTTTTGTTCAATTTTGTTTGAAGCTACCATATTTGTATATTAAAACAGTCCTATGTTCTGCAGGTGATATTATAGGGATATAATGCTCTCTGAGTGTTCATCTTTTTAAAGGTTATTATAAAAAAAATTAAAATGTGATAGCATGCTTTTCTGGCAAGGAGATAATTTGCCGATATACGATTTTCTGAGTATTTTTATCATGCTCTGCCTATTATCTAGAGGACCTATGTAATTGAGGGGTTGGGGGGGTGAATCCCCAAAATTCCATCTATATAAAAGTTTCCTGAGTCCCTTTGCATCAGTCCTATCCTCCACACCTAGCCTTTAGGCAACCACTGATTTGCTTTCTGTCACTATAGAGTAATCTACATTATATTAAGTTTTATGTAAGTGGAATCATATAACATGTACTTTTGTGTCTGGCTTCTTTCAGCCTCATGCCTTTGAGAGCCATACATATTGTTATGTACATCAGTAGATTTTTAATTGGTGAGTGGTATTTCATTGTACGAACATATCACATTTTGTTTATCCATTTGCCTGTTGATGGACATTTGGGTAGTTTCCATTTGGAAGCTCTTATAAACAAAGCTGCTTGAACATTCATATACAAGTCTTTATGTTCATTTCTCTCAGGTAAATAGTTAAAAGTGAAAATGCTGGGTCTTAGGATAGCTGTACGTTTAACTTTATAAGGAAAAAACAAAGTTTTCCAAAGTGGCGAAAAAATTTTATGCTTCTATCAGGAATATATGAGCGTTCCAGTTGCTGGACATCTTTGCCAACTTTTGGTATTGCCAGTCTTTGCAATTTTAGTCATTTTAATGGTGTTTGGTGGTATCTCACTGTGGTTTTAATCAGCATTCCCCTGAAGAGTAATAGTGTTGAGCATCTTGTCATATGCTCATTGGCTTATTGTAAAGTGTCTGTTCAAATCTTTTATTTGTTTTTTATTGTGCTGTGTGTTCCCTTAATACTGAGTTATAGGAATTCTTTTCATATTTTGAGTAAAATATCTACATGGAAAATATTTTCTCCCAGTATGTGACTTTTCTTTCTACATTTTTTAATGGTGTCTTTCAAGAAGCAACATTTTAAAATTTGGATTAATCCAAATTTAACCAACGTACCATTTTTTTTTCTTTTATGGTTCATACTTTGTGTGGTTTCTCTAAGAAATCCTTGCCTGTTAGAAGATGACAAAGATTTTTCTTCTATGCTTTCCTCTATATGTTTTAGAATTTTAGTTTTTACATATAAATCTATGATCCATCTTTATTTTTATGTTTGATATAAGGTAAAAATCAAGGTTCAATTATTTTATATAGATATCCAATTGTTCCAGCACCATTACGGAAAAACTTACTCTTTCCACCATTTAATTACCTTGGACCATTGCCAAAAATCATTTAACCATGTATGCATTGAAAACAGGTAATGTAATTTCTCCAGCTTTGTTTTTCTTTTTCAAAATTTTGATTTTTCTAAGTTGTTAACATTTTCATATAAATTTTAGAAGTAACTTATAAAAATTTTCCTCAAATAAAAATCCTGCTGAAATTTTTATTGGAGTTGCATTGAATATATAGTTCAATTTGTAGAAACGACATTTCAACTACACTGAGTCTTACATGTATAAACATTTATTTAGTTGTTTTACATGTATTTAGTTATTCTTTAGTTTCAGCAAGGATTATAGTTTTGAGCATACAGGTATTTCTCCAGTTGTTAAATTTATTCCTGACTATATAATATTTTTGGATATTATTGAAGTGGAATTATATTTCATTTTTAAACTTCTGTTGCTCTTATATATAAATACTGTTGATGTTTGTGTGCTGGCCTCCTGTACTGCTGTCTTTACAAGTTCACTTTTAGTTTTAGTGGATATTTTTTGCATATATATTTCTTAGGATTTTCTAAATACACTATCAACTTTTGATCAAAACACTTCATCCTTTCCAATTTGTATTTCCTTTATCCCTTTTCTTAATTGAAATAGCTAGGATTTCCAGTGAAGTGTTGACTAGAAATAGTGAGAGTGAACACCCTTCATTTGTTCCCAGTCTTAGGAGGGGAAACATTCAATCTTTCACCACAAAGTATGATTTTAATTGAGGTTTTTTCATGCATACCCTTTATCATATAAGGAAGTCACATTCTATTCCTAGTTGGCTGAGAGTTTTTACAATGAAAGGGTGTTGTCCTTTTATATACTGGGAATTTGATTTGCTAATATTTTATTACGGATTTTTTTGTCTCTATTCATAGAAATACTTGGCGTCTTTCTTTTCTTGTAATGTCTTTGTCTAGTGTGCTCTTAGAAGGACAGTGATCTCAGAAAGTAGGTTGGGGAGTATTCATTCCTCCTTTATTTTCTGAAAGATCTTGTGTAGGATTAGTATTATTTTCCTTCCCTAAATGTTTGATAGAATTTATCAGTAAGCTACATGGGCCTGGAGTTTTCTTTGTGGGAAGACTTTTAGTTAAAAATTCAATTTCGTTCATAGATACAGAGTTATTTAAATTTTCCATTTCCTCTTAGGTTAACTTTGGTCATTTATGTTATTGATGGAATTTATATATTTCATCTATGCTATCACAATTATTGCCATAAAAAGTTCTTCGTATTCCCTCATCCTCTGAATGTTGTAGGATCTGTAATAGTACCTTCTCTATCATTCTGAATAGTAGTTTATGTTTTCTCTTTTTCAAAAATCAATCTACTAGTTTTTACTTCTGCTATAGCAAATTGCCACAAACTTAGTGACTTACACAGTACAAGTTTACCACTTTTTAGTTCTGTGTATCAGAAGTCTGACACAAATCTCACCAGGCTAAAATCAAAGTGTCAGTAGGAGCCGCATTCCTTTCAGGAGGCTCTAAAGGAAGATCCATTTTCTCACTCATTTGGATTGTTGACAAAATTCAATTCCTTGTGGTTATAGGACTGACATCTCCATTTCTTTGCTGATGACCAGCTGAGGGTCATTTTCAGCTTCTAAAAGTCATGCACATTCCTTGGCTTGTGGACTACATCTTCAATCTTCAAAGCCAGCAACAGTGTGTCAAGTCCCTGTCACACTTCAAATCTCCCTTTCTTCTTCCATCTCATCTCTTTAACCCAACTGGGAAAGGTTCTCCACTTTTAGGGACCCATGTGATGATCCTAGACCCACCCAGATATTCCAGGACAATCTCCCCATCTCAAGATCCATACCAGTAATCAAATTTGCAAAGCTTCTCTTGCCATCTAAGGTCACATGTTTACATATGTGATCTAATCCAGGGATTAGAGCATAGACATTTTTCTACCTTCTATGCCAGAAGCTTCTGTATTGATTTTAGCCTTTTTCTTTTTCTGATATATACCTTTAAAGCTATAAACTCCCCTTAACCACCATAGTAATTGTATCCCACAAATTTTAACTTATTTGTTTTCATTATTTATTCAAAATAATTATAGTTGTTTTGGTAATTGCTTCTTTTTCCTTTGGTTTTTTAGAAGTGTGTTATTTAATTTCCAGATACGTGGACTTTTTCTACATGTATTCTTGTTGTGATTTCTAATTTAATTCCATTCTCATCAGAGAACTAAATAATATCATAATTTTTAAATTTTTGTGGCAACATATGGCTTACTTTGGTGAAAATTCCAAGTGTTCATAAAAAGAATGTATATTATGCAGTTATTGGGTATAGTGTTCTAAAATTGCCATTTCGGTTGGTAGTATCTTTCTCATCTTTTATTTTCTTAATTTTTTTTTGTCTATTCTATCAGTTACTGAGAGTACTGTAAAGTCTCCCTCCATGACTGTAGATTTGTCTATTTCTCCCCTTTAGTGTCTCTTAGATTTTGTTCCACGTAATTTGAAGCTTTATTATTAGGTGTATATATATTTATAATTGTTATGTACTACTGTTGTAAATAGTAACATTTTTTCATTATTAAGTGCCCCCTTTTCTCTAGAAGTACTTACTCTATTTTGGTTAATTTTTTCTTTCTTCTCTTCTTTTGTATTAATCAGATGTTTTTGAAAATTAAGAAAATTTTTAAGTTCTGTTTATTGGTTTTCTAGCTGTATCTCTCTGAATTATTTTCCCATGGTTGCTTAATTACAATGTACATTTTAAAGTTAATATTGTTAATACTCCCATAGTACGTTTTTATTTACCTTCCTTCTTTTGAGTTATTGTTGTCCTATATATTATATTTACATACATTATAAACTCATCAATAAGTTGCATTTTTTTTTTTTGCTTTAAACAGTCATTTCTCTTTTAAAGATATTGAGAATGAAATAAGTTTATATGGTCTGAACACCTTCCTTTATATTATTTGTATAGCAGTCCTCCTGGTAACAGATTTTCTCACTGTCTATTTATCTAAAAATATTTTAATTTTATCTTTAATTTTTAAGATAGCTTCACTAAACATAGAATTTATTATTGACAGTCTTCTTTTTCTTTCAGCACTTTTATTGTATCATTGCAGTATCTTTGGCCTCTGTAGTTTCTTAGTGGAAGCCAGTAAATCATAGCATTCTTCACCTGTTTTTACTGTGTATGTTTTCTCTGGCCGAGTTCAAAATTTTGTTTGCTATCTTTGGATTTCAACAGTTTAACTACAATATGTTTTTAAATTCTTTTCTTTGTTTTAATCCTGTTTGAAGTTGATTAAGTTTCTTGTACCTGAAATTAATGTTTTCTACCAAATTTGGGGGAGATTCTGCCATTATTTATCCAATTTTTTTTCTGTTTATTTCTCTCTTTTTTTCTTTTGGGAACTCCAATTACATATATTATAGTTTGATTTTTCTTAAATTGTTTTTCTCTCTGATCTTCAAATTGGGTAATTTGTATTTTTCAATCTTCACATTTACTGATACTTTATTCTGCCATCTCCAATCTGCTGTTGAGCCCATCTAGTTCATTTTTGAAGTTTATCAAATGTTTTAGTTGTCAGATTTCTATTTTTCTATGAATCTATTTCTCTTTTGAGATTTTCTTATCTTTTCACTCATTGATATTATACTTTCTTTAATTATTTGAACATATTTGTAATCACTGATTTAAAGTTTTGATTTGCTAAATTCAACACCTGGGACCACTGGGAGTCAATTTCTATTGACTGTCTTTGTTCATGTTTATGAGTCACACTTTCCTGTGTCTTTGCATGTCTAGTAATTTTTGGTTGTGAACTGAACATTTAAGATGATACATTGTTGTGACAGTGCATTCTATAGTGTTCTGAAAATTGTGCTTTTTTATTCCAATATTCAGTTAATCCACCTGGACATGAACTGCAATATTTGCTTTCACTGTAGTATGTAGCTACTGGTATCTCTGGTCAGTTCTTATGGCTTCCAAATGCTACTTTTATTAGTTTGACCTCCTGGAAGTCTCCCCTGTGCCTGTGTAATTTGGTAACTAGGGATTTTGGCAAAGATTTTACTCATATTTTGGGGCTTACCCGTTCAATGGTTTCTTTGCTTCTAGGAATTTCCTTCTAAATCTAGCTTCTATATCCTTAGGATCACTTTTCTGACACTTTAAATCCCTGAGGCTTCAGCTTTCTCCTGGCTATGTTGTAACTGGAAAATGTATTAAGCTTAAAGAGTAGCAAAAATATATACTTTGCACCATGCATCTTTCATCTTTCAGTAGTAGATTCCTCTCTGACCTCTTCCTGCTTTGTTGTCAGGCCCTATAGAATTTCTCCTCACCATGCATAGTTTGTCAGCCAGACACTATGGGTTTTTGGTTTCATTTCTCTGCAATTATCTTGCTTTCAGGACTTCATCTTTACATTTCCAGGTGCTTTTCCAGTGTTAAACTATGATCTCTGGAAATATTTGCTGACAAGTCTGTGTTTTTCCACCACTGTTTTCTTCTGCAGTAGCCACGGGGATTAGGAACTACCTTACAGTTCTTACCTTTTATAATTATGGGGTTTTGTTTCCGAGAATAAACTATTTCCAGCTTTTGTGTACTTGTAGACACATCCCAGTATCATTAAACTATTAGAGTCTTTTTGTGTTTATCCAGCTTTTATAATTTTTATCTGCGAAGGGTTTGCACAACCCCTTACTCCCCCACCATGACTGTAAATTCTTTTTGTAGGCATATTAATGTATTTTCTGTGTCTGATGTCACAGGGACTACAGTATTTAAAAGGTGAGAAACTAATCCAAAGAGTAAACTGTTTGGCTTTCTCACTTATGTTAATTTTAAACCTGCCCTACAGTCATTACACTCTCTTATTAAATGGCTAATACATTCACATTTCACTCATTTTAAGAACTGGAAACACTGAATCTTATAAAAAGGTCTATAAATGAACAGCATTTAATGAGATTTTTTTTTCTACTTTAGAACAAACTGACAAGATTCCAGCACACTAATCTAATGACTTCAAGGTCTTATTGTAGCTGACTATGGGGCTTCCAGTGAGGGTAATAAGTATATTAGCTTCATATGGAAGGTAGACAACTAAGTTATCAGTTGTTTATTCTCAGGCTTCAATTTGGACCTTAAACACTGCCTGTCAGAAGAAAGCCAATACCACTGAAAGAAACTGGGCAATCTCAGTATCAATTTGTTAATATTCTCCCCAAAACAGATGCTGTTTACAATGATAATTAACAAATACACATAAAGAATATGCATTGGAGAGAGCAAACAGTTCAGTTGTGTCTATGAAGGTATGTATTAAAGTGGAGATCCTTGCCATTGCACTTTGGGGTACTGTTGTGTCTTGTATTGTGTCCCCCCAAAAAAGTTATATTGAAGTCTTAATCGTTAGTACCTCACAATGTGATCTTATTGGAAATAGAGTCATTGCAGATGGAATTGGTAAAGTTAAGATGAGATCATCCTGGCATAAAGTGGGCCCCCAGTCCAGTATGACTAATGTCTGTAAGAATATAGCCATGTGAAAACAGAGACACATGGGTAGAACACCTTGTGACAGTGAAATCAGAGATTAGATTTATGTATCTGCAACCCAAGAAACATCAAAGATGCTGGCAAACCACCAGAAGCTGGAAGGAGGCAAGAAAGAATTCCATTATACATTTCAGAAGGAACATGGCCCTGCCAACACCTTGATTTT
The DNA here is from genome assembly GCF_002837175.3 of Physeter macrocephalus. Classification (NCBI taxonomy): domain Eukaryota; kingdom Metazoa; phylum Chordata; class Mammalia; order Artiodactyla; family Physeteridae; genus Physeter; species Physeter macrocephalus. Next base: position 27,024,529 of record NC_041224.1, on the reverse strand, counting down.
GAACTTTTAGCCTCCAGAACTGTGAGACAATAAATTTCTGCTGTTTTAAGCCACCCAGTTTGTGATACTTTTTAATGACAGCCCTAGGATACTAATAAAGATTCCATTGCTAGATATGTACTTTGCAAGTTTTAGTAAAGATAGTCAATTTTCTAAGGAAAAATCTTAAGAAGGAAATCCTGGTGAGGAAGGTATATGACATTGTATGTTGAAGAGATGTTTGGTTGTTCCTGGTTCTCTTGAGGCTCTTTTTGGATGTAATAGTTATATGTCTATGTTTATTCATCATCTTTTTTATACAGCTCAAGGAGAATAATCGTTAAGTCGTTGAAGGGAAAACTGAGATTCCTTATGCTAAATTATTTGCCCAGTGTCACGTACTAAGCTCTGGAAGAGCAGAAAAATAAGAGAAGCATGGCATTTTTCACTCCCAGTTTGTCCTCTAAACTATATCTGAGCCATTCAATATTAAATATCTAACTTTTAATCATTAAAAAAGTCAACATCTAAAAGGGAGTTTGAACTCAGAAAAACCAGGGATTATAACTTAAAAACAAATTTCTTGTGTGCTGTTTTTAATTTTATAACAGTGCTATGTTCTGTAAGATTATCAAGGAAGACTTCTTTGAGAAGGTAACAGATTCTAGAGTGATGTGAGAGAGGAAAGCATAGGATATTGAGGGTAATAGTATCCAAGGGCAAAAGGAAACAGCATATAAAATAGCACTGTAGCAAGAACAAGTGTTAAAGAGTAAGCTCTCAGCATGACTGGAGCAGAATAGCACTGAGAAGAATGGTAGGAGGGAAGAGAGGTCATACCCTGTGAGCAGAGGTTGGCAAACTTTTTCTGTAAATTGCTAGATAGTGAACATTTTATGCTTTGCAGACCATAACGTCTATGTAACAACTCAACTCTGTGCTATAGATTGAATGAAAGCAACCATAGACAGTATGTAAATAAATCAACATGGCTGTGTCCCAATTAAACTTTATTCATGAATACTGAAATTTGAATTATAGATAATGTTCATGTGGCAACCGTTTTAAAATATAAAAGCCATTCTTAGCTCACAGGTTGAACAAAAGCAATAGTTTGCCACCCCCTACTCTGGGGCGCTGTAAGACATGGTGAGAACTTGTGATAAAATTCTCTGCGTGAGGGGAAGTCTTCAGGAGGGCTTTGAGCTGAGGAGTGATGAGATTTGATTTTTATTTTTAAAGGATCACTGTGGCTACTCTATGGATAGTAGACTGTTGGCAGAAAACTCGTGGCAGCAGGAGAACAGTTGGGCTAGTCCTGTAAGAGATGATGAGACCAGGACTAGGATGTTAGCTGTGGAAGTGATAAGAAGGAGGCAGCCTTAGGACAGAATTCGAAAGAAGATCTGACAGATTCTCTGATGAATTGGGAATGTTGTCCCTAACATAGAGGTCAACAGGAAAGATGGAGAGGAGGATTGACAAGATTTCAGGGTCAGAGTTTCCAAAGTAGCATTCCAAAATATAGTTCAGGAGCTTTCATATTGGAAAGGATAGCAATGGGCTATATTTTGAACAACTCCCCCCGCCACCAGTTACATTTCTAGAGCAACTTTTCTGTGAACACATGTAATGACTTCCCTCTGCTTCTCTCTGATTTGGCCAGGACAGTTATTGTTATGTTCACTGTACAAATGAAGCAGGTGGGCAGAAAGGGAGTACAGAACTCATGCAGAAGCACTCAGTGGGCTCCTTCTGGACGGTCTCATTCTCCAGTCCTCCAGTCTCATGTTCTCTGACACCTTGAGCAGGACCCATACCAATTTCCCTCTGCCTCACTTATATGGATGTAGATGTATCAAAAAAGGCAACATACTGAGTTACCAATGTTGCAAGTCAATTATTGGCAGAATTATTCAAGTTCTTGTGCTTGGCCAGTCCGAGAAAAAACAGTTGAAAAGTAATTTCTCTTTCTGCTTCCAGATCAACTTTTCAGAGTGGCAGCATTATCTAGGAAGAAACAAAAATGCAATTATATGATTTGAGGACCCCTTTCTGGGGAACAAGTGTAATTCAGTCCATCAGTAGAACAAGAACCAAAAACCCAATGTCCCATAAAGAAAACATTTTGCCCCCTAACTCATATGCTCAATGTACATTGTTCTCACAGGTAATTTAAGGCTAGCAAAAAATGCTCCTGCTTACTTGATAACACTTTGTTCAGATCCTGTCTGTAATTTCATGGAGAAAAAGGCTTAACTTTTAAGTAATGAACCCTTAAACTTCCAATTTTGAGCAATTAAGATCAGGGAGTGCATTTTTCTGTGAGTGGGCAGACATTTTCTTCCTTTTCTTCTTTTGTATGTTCCACTTTTAAACGTTTAGCTCTTTGCTTTGTAGTGGTTGTTGACAATTCCCTTTCGTTCTGTATACTGTAGCTTCTGAGTCACGTTGGCACCTGTTCTACTAAAGTTATCTGTGGATTGCTGCTTTCCAATACCAACACTGCTGGGGTTTTGTGCTCGCTTGAATACCTATTCCAAGGCAGAGAGTTAGTTAGCAGAGATTAGCAAGAAGCAATTGAAAAAATAACTTGGTAAATTTCGGCAAACACAAGAATGCCCTTGGCAAAGTCCCATGATTTCAACCTGATTCAATTTCATGCCATTCATGTTTGCAAGAAAAGTTTTTTTTTTTATCACTCTACATCTCTCCTTTGTGATGTAACTAGTCATCCAGCCCTACCACTCTGCCTCACCCCACGTAGGTACACTCACATGGTAGGAATTATTCAACTTCATGTTTACTGTCAAGAAGGTATTTGACTTGAGAAAGAAAAATGGAGCTGGAGGAATCAGGCTCCTGGACTTCAAACTATACCCACAAAGCTACAGTAATCAAGACAATATGGTACTGGCACAAAAACAGAAATATAGATCAATGGAACAGGATAGAAAACCCAGAGGTAAACCCATGCACATATGGTCACCTTATTTTTGATAAAGGAGGCAAGAATATACAATGGAGGAAAGACAGCCTCTTCAATAAGTGGTGCTGGGAAAACTGGACAGCCACATGTAAAACAATGAAATTAGAACACTCCCTAACACCATACACAAAAATAAACTCAAAATGGATTAAAGACCTAAATGTAAGGCCAGACACTATAAAACTCTTAGAGGAGAACATAGGCAGAACACTTTATGACATAAATCACAACAAGATCTTTTTTGACCCTCCTCCTAGAAAAATGGAAATAAAAACAAAACAAATGGGACCTAATCAAACTTAAAAGCTTTTGCACAGCAAAGAAAAACATAAACAAGATGAAAAGACAGCCCTCAGAATGGGAGAAAATATTTGCAAATGAAGCAACTGACAAAGGCTTAATCTCCAAAATTTACAAGCAGCTCATGCAGCTCAATATCCAAACAACAAACCCAATGCAAAAACGGGCAGAAGACCTACATCAACATTTCTCCAAAGAAGATATACAGATTGCCAACAAACAAATGAAAGGATGCTCAACATCACTAATCATGAGAGAAATGCAATCAAAACTACAATGAGTATCACCTCACACCAGTCAGAATGGCCCTCATCAAAAATTCTACAATCAATAAATGCTTGAAAAGGTGTGGAGAAAAGGAAAACCTCTTGCGCTGTTGTGGGAATGTAAATTGATACAGCCACTATGGAGAACAGTATGGAGGGTCCTTAAAAAACTAAAAATAGAACTGCCATATGACCCAGCAATCCCACTACTGGGCATATACCCTGAGAAAACCATAATTCAAAAAGAGTC
>NC_041224.1:26974950-27020681 GCF_002837175.3 Physeter macrocephalus | reverse complement strand
TCATACAGAGTGAAGTAAGTCAGAAAGAGAAAAACAAATACCATATGCTAACACATATATGTGGAATCTAAAAAAAAAAAAAAAGGTTCTGAAGAACCTAGGGGCAGGACAGGAATAAGGACGCAGGCGTACAGAATGGATTTGAGGACACAGGGCGGGGGAAGTGTGAGCTGTGACGAAGTGAGAGAGTGGCGTGAACATATATACACTACCAAATGTAAAACAGATAGCTAGTGGGAAGCAGCTGCATAGAAGAGGGAGATCAGCTCGGTGCTTTGTGACCACCTAGAGGGGTAGGATAGGGAGGGTGGGAGGAAAACACAAGAGGGAGGAGATATGGGTATATATGTATATGTATAGCTGATTCACTTTGTTATAAAGCAGAAACTAACACACCATTGTAAAGCAATTATACTCCAATAAGGATGTTTAAAAAAATAAAAAATAAAATAAAATAGGGATTGGAAAATTCTAGCCTGTGGGACAAATTCAACCCACTGCCTTTTTTTTTTTTTTTTTTTGGCGGTACGCGGGCCTCTCACTGCTGTGGCCTCTCCCCATTGCGGAGCACAGGCTCCAGACGTGCAGGCCCAGCGGCCATGGCTCATGGGCCCAGCCGCTCTGCGGCATGTGAGACCCTCCCGGACCGGGGCACAAACCCACGTCCCCTGCATCGGCAGGTGGACTCCCAACCACTGCACTACCAGCGAAGCCCCCCACTGCCTATTTTGATAAGTAAAATTTTATTGGAAAACAATCATGCCCGTTTGCTTAAAAAAAAAAAGAAGGTATTTGAGAAGTAAGTTTGCTGCTGAAACCAAGCACTAATTGTATGTGAAGATTGTCTTTTATTACCAAGTTGAGAACATTAATAGTGTTATGATATCAATAAACATCTCCTCTGGGAAAAGGCCATTAGCTCCAGAATCCAGGAAGAAGTGGTATAAAAGTAATCCTATCTTGCTGGTGGCCTGACATCAGTGTTTGAATGGGTATCTATGCTTTCATCCTACTGTCAAATATCTTTAACCTAAAAATTTTTATAGCAAGTAAAAATCTGCACTAAATATATTTGCTGGCATGCAAGTTTTAAAAAATAAAAGCATTAAATGCCCTAATACATAACCAACTTCATGGTGTGAAAGTATTTATTTCTCATCAGAGTGTTGACAGATTATAAAATATTTTTTTTTAATGAGAATCTTTGGATTTTCTTCAATCACACTATTTTTGCTGTGTTTTTTTTTGTTTGTTTTGTTTTAAGAGCTATGATTTCATACATTCCTCATTTTCTTTTTCATAAGGTTAGTAAACTGTGGTTGCCCCCATTTTGGCCTTTAATGTTCAGGTTCTCTTAGACCATGTTAAAAGCCCAGTATCCACCCCTACCTCTGTTCTAAGTAAGGATCTTAGCTGTTCTTGCTTTTTGACCCCATCGGGAGACCAATATATTTTTTTAATATATATTCCTTTAGTAAATCAGAATATTTTGAGGATAAAATAATGTAATTGAAATTATTCTCAAAAAAAGAAGAAACTCCAGAAATTTAGGTAATTTAAACAAATATATTATTTTTATTTAATTTCCATAACAGCCAACTCAAATATCTGCACAAATGCAGGAGTTTAGAGAAATAAATAATTTAAAATAATTGCGTTCATGTTATAATTTAAAATGGTGAACTACACTGTGAATTAAACCATCATGCTGAGAACAGTGAACACTCCACAGTCTTAGGGCAGCCCCCTGATTGGACATTTCTATAGCATATCCCATAACATTGAAAAATAAAAGCATAAATTCAACAAATTTAAAAATAAGATTGTTGATTCAGCAATAGTTCTCCTTGGTATTTACTCAAAGGAGTTGAAAACTTATGTCCACACAAAAATCTGCACATAGGTGTTTATAGCAGCTTTATTCATAATTGAAAAAACTTGGAAGTAACCAAGATGTTCCTCAGTAGGCGAATGGATAAATAAAGAGTGGTAGATCCAGACAATGGAACAGTATTCGGCATTCAAAAGAAATGAGCTATCAAGCCATGAAAAGGCACGGAGCAACCTTAAATGCATATTATTAAGTGAAAGAAGCCAAGCTGAAAAGGCTGCATACGGTATGATTCCAACTATCGGGTCAGCCAAAATTTCGTTCGGTTTTTTCTGTAAGATGGCTCTAGTAGCACTTAGTTGTCTTTAACTTCATTCGAAACAATTTTGTTAGATTGTATGTGACAGCTGTCATATCAGCGTGCATTTAAAAAAAGACATCAAAATTGGTGAATTTTTGTGTAGCCACTATAATATTGAAGATTAAAGAAAAAAAGCAACATTTTTGGCGTATTATGCTTTATTATTTCAAGAAAGGTAAAAACGCACTGAAACACAAAAAATGATTTGTGCAGTGTATGGAGAAGGTGCTGTGACTGATCAAGCGTGTCAAGAGTGGTTTGCAAAGTTTTGTGCTGGAGCTTTCTCGCTGGACAATGCTCCACAGTCAGGTAGACCAGTTGAAGTTGATAGCAATCAAATTGAGACATTAATTGAGAACAATCAACGTATACCACGTGGGAGATAGCCAACATACTCAAAATATCCAAATCAAGCATTGAAAATCCTTGGCTCCAGCTTGGTTATGTTCATCGCTTTGATGTTTGGGTTCCACATAAGTTAAGCGAAAGAAACCTTCTTGACCGTATTTCCGCATGCCATTCTCTACTTCAACGTAATGAAACGTTCCATTTTTAAAACAAATTGTGACAGGCGATGAAAAGTGGATACTGTACAGTAATGTGAAACAGAAGAGATCGTGGGGCAAGTGAAATGAACCACCACCAGCCACACCAAAGGCCAGTCTTCATCCAAAGAAGGTGATGTGTATATGGTGGGATTAGAAGGGAGTCCTCTATTATGAGCTTCTTCCGGAAAACCAAACGATTAATTCCAGCAAGTACTGCTCCCAGTTAGACCAATGGAAAGCAACACTTGACAAAAAGCATCCAGAATTAGTCAACAGAAAACGCATGGTCTTCCATCACGGTAACACAAGACCACATGTTTCTTTGATGACCAGGCAAAAACTGTTACAGCTTGGCTGGGAAGTTCTGATTCATCCACAGTAGTCACCAGACATTGCACCTTCGGATTTCCATTTATTTCGGTCTTTACAAAATTCCCTTCATGGAAAAAATTTCAATTCCCTGGAAGACTGCAAAAGGCACCTGGAACAGTTCTTTACTCAAAAAGATAAAAAGTTTTGGGAAGATGGAATTATGAAGTTGCCTGAAAAATGGCAGAAGGTAGTGGAACAAAAGGGTGAATACGTTGTTCAATAAAGTTCTATGAGCTTCTTCCGGAAAACCAAACGATTAATTCCAGCAAGTACTGCTCCCAGTTAGACCAATGGAAAGCAACACTTGACAAAAAGCATCCAGAATTAGTCAACAGAAAACGCATGGTCTTCCATCACGGTAACACAAGACCACATGTTTCTTTGATGACCAGGCAAAAACTGTTACAGCTTGGCTGGGAAGTTCTGATTCATCCACAGTAGTCACCAGACATTGCACCTTCGGATTTCCATTTATTTCGGTCTTTACAAAATTCCCTTCATGGAAAAAATTTCAATTCCCTGGAAGACTGCAAAAGGCACCTGGAACAGTTCTTTACTCAAAAAGATAAAAAGTTTTGGGAAGATGGAATTATGAAGTTGCCTGAAAAATGGCAGAAGGTAGTGGAACAAAAGGGTGAATACGTTGTTCAATAAAGTTCTTGGTGATAATGAAAAACGTGTCTTTTATTTTTACTTAAATAGCAAAGGCATTTTTTGCCCCCCCCCCCACAATATGTGATATTCTGAAAAAGGCAAAATTACAGAGAGAGCAAAAACATCAGTGGTTGCCAAGGGTTGGAGAAGGGATGATTAGGCAGATCACAGAATGTTATTTAGGACAGTGAAACTACTCTGTATGATGCTATAATGATGGATACATGTCATTATACACTTGTCCAAACTCATAGAATGTACAACACCAAGAGTGGACCTTGGGTGATGATGATGTGTCAGAGTAGGTTCATCGATTGTACACATCTACCACCCTGATGGGGAGGTCGATAATGCAGGAGGCTATGCATGCATGTGTGGCAGGGCAGCAGGGGATATATAGGAAATCATTGTTCCTTCCTTTCTATTTTGCTGTGAACCTAAAACTACTCTAAAAAAAGTTAAGTTTATGGAAAAATAAGGTTGTTGAAGATAATGGGCAATTGAAATTATAGGTAGTTTTCTTATCTGTCCTTCAAGAAAAAAAGAGAGTCATCCGCTTTTCTCCCTTTTATCTGATAGAAGATTATGTTTCCTGGCATATAAATTGCTTTGTCAGCAGGTAAGCAAGACTTGGATGGGAAAAACTATAGACCCAATGCTGTTTAGTCCTCAGTTACATAACGGGTTTCCACCCACCAAAAACTGAAATCAGGCCAGTGTTAAGCTCTCTTATTTATTGAAGCTTACAACCCCAGTTATACTTTCTCCTCCTAATGTATATTACACATTTTGTACATTTGATTTGTACCTACTGAGACTCAAACATTTACCAGAAAATTCTTAATTCAGAAGGAAGGGCCTAATGTACACATTGCTCTTTATAGCACCCAGGGCAGTTGGGACATTGTTACTATCTAATTTTAGATTAGAAAAAAGAATTGTTCTAGGAGACAAAGCCCTCTGTAAATTTGCCCAAATATAAAAATTGAGTTACAGTCATTAGAGGAAAATATCTTTGTTTTATTTGGACTTACCATGGATATAGTGCATGAGAGAGTATTCTAAATAAATTATTAAATCCAAATGACAGAAGTGACTGCCAGGCAAGGACTGGGGCCGTAAGAAGTCAGTAACTCATGAGCACCATTGGCCATGCCTTTCCTTAGCCCCAGACATTTCTCGAAACAGACCTCCATCATTTCTGGCTGGGACGATTTCAGCTTTAAAAGCATTCACAGTAAAGTGTAAATTACTGGCAGCAACTGAATATTTTATCTGGTTTGGGAGCAATAGGAGGGTAAAAGCACAAAGAATAGGTTAAAGTGATTGGTTTTGTTTGGCATGGTTTGGTAAAACTGAAATGATTTCTTAATCTTTCTTTCTACCATATAGAGAATTATTTGGGATAAGAAAGGAAAAATTCCCTCAGCAACAATTTACTCCAGAGCTGAGGTTATTAACTTTTCCAATTTCCTTTTCCCTTCGAGTTGGTAGTTTCAGACTCGAAGTTATCGTCCCAGTCCCAGTTATTCTGAAAAGGCTAAAAGTTGTGACCAGTACCTTTGCCATTTGGGTTAATATGATATTATTGGAAAATTTATCGTTGGGTGAGCAGGACATAGGAAGATGAAGAAGGGAAACAATATCATTCCTTTGTTTTCAGAGCTCACGATTGTATGTGGTGATTTTTTCCCCCTTTTAATTGTCGACTCAAATCTCTAGTATGGAGGAAATCATGCAAAGGTTATGCTTCATTTTCCTTCTAATAACTCAAAATAATTATTCACTGGCAGAAACATGGGCTTAGCAGTACATGAAATAATACAGAATCAGGCCTCATTGCATATGTAGAAGGTCCAATTTAGGCAAAAGTTATTTCTAGCCATGCATGATTCTGAATCATCAATGGCCATGTTTTAGATGTCCTTAAACTTATTAATGTTAAGGAATCATTTTCCTATCTTTTTTAAGCAGATATAGGAGTTAGCATTATAGGAATTACTATAAGTGGGTGAAAGATACAGATTTGCACATATACTTAGTGTCTGTGAAAAAGCACTGTAAATGGTTTGCATAGTGGGTAAGTTTTTGAGGAGATGATTCCATTTTGGAAATTTTTGGTTGTATTAATACCTTTCATTGCATGGGGAAAAATCCTATTTAGAAGGACAATTGTTCCTCAGTATCCCAATGAATATGGTAATTTTGGGGAACCTTATAAATTACTGCCAATACACAAAGTGTGTGAAATGTATGTTGTGATTAATGTTCAACAGCAGATTGATAAAAACCACTCAATTTAAAATATGAAAAAAGTTGGTTAAAAAACCATGGTTCTGTACCATTAATGTTCTGTTAAATGTTAATAAGTGTTGGCTGCAAAGGGTCAAATCAATCTAAGGAACTCTGGGTTAAACAGTGTTAAAAAGGTTACTGTACTGCAGGACTTCATGCAAACTTAAATATGGTAATAGGCATTGTGAATATTCGTGTGAAGTAAAAAGTTTGCATTATTTACCACATTTATACCAAAGACAATTTCCTTCTTCAAACAACAGTGTCTTTTTTTTTTTCTATATTATGATACTTTGACATCTTGAGGGCCTTGCTAATCCTTGACAGACTACCCCTCCAAGGGCTAGCTAATTCCTAAAGATGGTGAACGTTCCTCCTGAATTAATTCGTTCAGCTGCTATAATAAAATACCACAAACCAGGTGGTTTATAAACAACAGAAATTTATTTCTCACAGCCCTGGAGGCTGGGAAGTCCAAATGCAAGGCACCAGCCTGGTCCCATTCTGATAAGGGCCCTCTTCCTTGTTCATAGCTGGCAATTTCTCCTTGTGTCCTTAAGTCTGGGAACGGGTGAGGGAGCTCTCTGCGTTCTCTTTTGTAAGAACACTAATTCCGTTCATGAAGGCTCCACCCTTTATGGGCAGATGCCCAAGCATCTCCCAAAGGCCTTTCCTCCTAATTCCATAATACTGGGAGCTATGATTTCAACATACAGTCATCCCTCGGTATCCATGGAGGATTGGCTACATGACCCGCCATGGATACCAAAATCCTCAGATGCTTAAGTCCTATAGTGGGCCCTCCTATCCATGGATTTTGTATCCACAGCTTAAGATAGCGATCTTAAAATCCCACAGATACAATCCAGATAAACAGTTTAGTAAACAGTTTGGTCAACCCTGGTAGAGTAGAAATGAGCATAAACTTTGGAGTCAAACTTGGGATCAAAGCCAGCTCTGTTTCTTACTACCTAAAATAAGAGGGGACAACTTCTCCAAGCGACTATTTCCTCATCCATAAAATGGAGACAATAGTAATAATCTCTCAGAAAGTTCTTTGAAGGTTTAATAAGATAGGATATGTAAAACCCAGTTCCCAGTACCAGAGAGTTCAGGGTCTATGTATGTATATACATTCAGTCTATAAATAGAGGAATGCCCATACCTAAGAGTGAGTAAAGTTTTATATCAGCCAGTTATTATCCTCAAGGTATGAAGTCATATTTATTTGCCTGTAAATAAAATCAACCAGTTAAGACAGTTTTAAGATTGCTGTCTCTGTCTTTGTTCTTGCTTCACCTTACTTTGGTAGTGAAATGAAAACAGAAGTCAAATCTTCCTAATATCAATTTCATTTTTTATACATTCCACCTACTAGGCTAGTCTCTGGACTTGTGTTTGCCCAACGAAAGAATGAAAGGAAGACTACAAAAATACAGCAAATTAAGTGATTCAAGTATTCTATTTAAAAAAATGTTTCTCTTGAACTCTACAAGCTGTAAAATTGTATTCCTATCAAGATAGCTTTCAACTAATATACTTGTGACCTCTGGGTGGGTCAGGAATACAAGCCATTCTGTCTATATGCAACTAACCACGTTTGTACATCTTAATGATCAAAAATTAAGTCAACTTCCAACAGGTAAAGAATCTAAAAATTAAACATACCAAATAAAATATTGTCATAAATCATACAATGCCATTCTTAAGTAGTACACCTAATAATTAGGCAGGCAGTATATCTGCTTTTCTGGATATGGGTTTTATTTTTAAATCATGAATTCCAAATCAGTTATGGGGAAGAAGGTATTTTCCAATGGAAATATGATCCCTTTTGTTGAATTTTTCTTTTTAGATAGTTGCTTGATGATGCTTTATGGGCAGCCTGTACTTTACATCTCTTGTATGTACTTTCTGATGCTACCAGGAATTGCCCTCTAGGGACACTATGACATTTCACTGGGGCATTCGAGTAATAATTTTTACGCCTCTGCTAAGGGGACTGGCCTCACTAAGAGTCAACTTCTTATTCAGTCATTGATAATAGGTTTAGTTACATTGACTGCCATTTCTGAGCCTTATTGCCAGGATAAAATTCATGCTGTTACAGCATAATCTTTATTAAAATGTTAAAAGCAATGATGAGTAACACCAAGGACCTGCATTTATAAGGCATGAACTTACGCAGATAACATGAATTCATTTCCTCATTCAGCAGATGCTATTCCCTATAAACAGCTCTACACATTTTTATTTCAGTATACCATGTTAACCTCTTCCAATTTGGCTTGAACTGAGAAGCACCTGCATACGTATAGACTTTTAAGCTTGGGATATTGCTTTTCTACCAAACGAGTCTTTAGGTCACATTTGTGAGCGATCAGATACACACACGTAGGCTGGCATTCACAAAGCCATCCAATGGATAATTCCCCTTAAGAAATGAGAAGAAAAATTGTCGTCCCTCATGCAGTGAGAGAAAATCATCTCTGTTGTATGTGTGGCACTGGCAGCTTTGTATTAACAATGTTCACAATGCATCCACCTTGAGATGTTATGAGGATGAATGTGACCGTCTTTTCAGAGGGCTTTGTGTTTCTCTAGCACCTCTTCCCAGAATACTCCCAGGAGTGGTGCAGTAGTTGTCACTGAACTTAACTGTCTAGGTCCTGTCCATCTCCAAAAGAGGCATAAAAGTACAAAGCCAAATTTCAGAACATCAGTATAATCAAGATGAATAGGAAGCTTATTCGTGCCAAAAAAAAAAAAAAAAAGTCTTAAGATTCCAACGTAGAGAAATACAGGAGAGTAAGTGAAATCACCCACATCATCATCAGCGTTTATGATCTGAAACTTTTAGATTCTATTCTTGGCAGTCATGTGAAGAAAGACACCATTTTAAAATGAGTTAATTGCATCCATTAGAGCATGGAATAAAATTTGAATCATAGAAATGTAGAATAACAGCATCTGGAAATTGAAGAAACCTTCTAGCTTCTGTGGGATTATCCTCTTTATTCTCCTGGAAAGGTCAGAGAGACCCTAAGAGCTGGTAGTGGGGAATTGAGGGTCCTAATCCTCTTGCAGCTAAATTTCGACTAGACAAAGCAGTAAGAAAAACAAAGAACAGTAACTGTGAACACAGAAGAAAAGAACCCAGGCCTTGTCATTTTCCCACTGATTAATTAAACGCAAATAAACACGGACATACATATACAGAAAAGCTTGGTACTGGCCCCTAAAATGATCTTTTAATACAATAATTTAGTTATTTGTGATTTAGAGACCACAGCCACTAAGCATCAGAACTTAAGTCTCTCATAATAAATTGTATTTTCTGTCTTCTGTACAAAAATAACTTACACATTTCACACCATCACAGTACTATTTTATTTATTGTTTACTCTCTTTATACTATTGTATTTTTAAAAATAATCTAGGTAAACACCCCCAGGTTTGTTGTCCTGGAGTTAGTACATTAATTTAGGAAGGAGTTGCCAGGAGGTTAAAAAACAAAAGGATTGAACAATGATGGGGAAGAATTAGTCAGCTGAAGGTCAGTTAAATTGGAAGAAGGGAGCAGAGAGGAATTATTACAAAGAACTCAAGGCAACAAGTTGATAACTAGATTGACTATGCTTTTCTGCCCCATCCTCTCCTATTCCCCCCAATATAAAATGAAATTTCCCTTTCCATGGTATATGTCCAGGATGTTCTTCATTTGGCTAGAGAATGTGTAAGCATTTTACAGTTAGAGCCATCATGGTGGTACTATTTCAGAAGCAGAGATGATTTCTCTTGTGATTTCTGGAATGGCTCTCAGAGGGCCACATGTGGGGTGCTGCAATGTCTTATTTTGTCCACTCAAGACACCTCTTCCTGGTTTGAATTTTTAGTTTCATTATCATTATTATGCATAGGTTGTCAGTGTCTCACGCATAGCACAGATGTAAAATCTAAATTTTAGAAGGGCCAAGTGACCATGTCAGAAATCAGAGCCTCATAAAAGCTCAGTGGTTATTTATAGTCAAAACTTCCTCTCTGATGTCTCAGCTTTTAAAAACCCAAACTTCAGCCTGATTGGTTTGATCTCCCATGGATTGGATTGGCTCTGAAGGTTTGTACATTATCCCCTAGAAATTTCAAATCAAACACGGCAGAGTACGTTTGTTTGGGTTACTATCTGTGGGTAGTTTTTGACTGTTTTTTTCATGATTTCTATGATCCCATCCTTCTATTGGATATTATGCTACTATCCTCTGAAGAAATGAAAATGCTTTGGTTCTTCCCTTAACGTTGGCTGTTTCATAAAACAAAACATTATACTTTGATACATATTTGAGAAGATATTGAAATAACAATAGACTCTTTAACTAGTAAATTATAATGGAATCATTTAGAAATTATATATTATATCCACATTTATACCAAATTTATACATCATAATTAAAGGTCTTATAATGAATACCAAATGAATTAGTAATGATGGTCTTTATGCATAACCCTTTAAATTATACAAAAGTATATTTTTAGCAAGTAGGCCAACATAAGAATGAGAAATTGAAATTGAGTTGTATTTGTAATACAAAGATTGCAAAATTTTTAATTTTTTCTTCATTGAAGTATAGTTGATTTACAATGTTGTGTTCATTTCTGGTATACGGCAAAGTGATTCAGATATACATACACACACACATATATATATATATTCTTTTTCATATTCTTTTCCATTATGGTTTATTACAGGATACTGAATATAGTTCCCTGTGCTATAAAGTAGGACCTTGTTGTTTATCTATTTTATGTATAGTAGTTTGCATCTGCTAATCCCAAACTCCTAATTTATCCCTCCCCCCTCCCTTTCCCCTTTGGTGACCGTAAGTTTGTTTTCTATGTCTGTGAGTCTATTTCTGTTTCATAAATAAGTTCATTTGTATCATATTTTATATTCCACATATAAATGATATATGATATTCTTCGTCTTTTTCTTTCTGACTTTTCACTTAGTATGATAATCTCTAGGTTCATCTATGTTGCTGAAAATGGCATTTCATTCACTTTTACGGCTTACTAGTATTTCATTGTGTGTGTGTGTGTATATACATATATATATATGTATATATAGCACATCTTCTTTATCCATTCATCTGCCACTGGATACTTAGATTGCTTCCATGTCTTGGCTGCTGTACATTGTGCAACTATGAACATTGGGGTGTATGTATCTTTTCAAATTAGAGTTTTCTCTGGATATATGCCCAGGTATGGGGTTGCTGGATCATATGGCAACTCTATTTTTAGTTTTTTGAGGAACATCCATACTGTTTTCCATAGTGGCTGCACCAATTTACATTCCCACTAACAATGTAGGAGGCTTCCCTTTTCTCCATACCCTCTCCAGCAATTTTTTTTTTTTTAGACTTTTTAATGATGGCCATTCTGCCCAATATGAGGTGATACCTCATTTTAGTTTTGATTTGCATTTCTCTAATAATTAGCAACACTGAGTATCTTTTCATGTGCCTGTTGGCCATCTGTATGTCTTCTTTGGAGAAATGTCTATTTAAGTCTTCTGCCCATTGTTTGATTGGGTTGTTTGGGTTTTTTTTTTTAATTGAGTTGTATGAGCTGTTTATGTATTTTGGAAATTAATCCCTTGTCAGTCACATCCTTTGGAAATATTTTCTCGCATTCTGTATTTTCTCCCATTCTGTAAGCTCTCTTTTCATTTTGTTTATTGTTTGCTTTGCAAAAGTTCATAAGTTTGGTTAGGTCCCATTTGTCTATTTTTGCTTTTATTTCTATTGCCATGAGAGACTGACCTAAGAAAACATTGCTACAATTTACGTCAGAAGCTGTTTTGCCTATGTTCTCTTCTAGGAATTTTATGGTGTCATGTCTCATATTTAAGTCTTTAAGCCATTTTGAGTTTATTTTTGTGTATGGTGTGAAGGAGTGTTCTAACTTCATTGACTTACATGCGGCTGTACAACTTTCCCAACACCACTTGTGGAAGAGACTATCTTTTCTCCATGGTATATTCTTGCCTCCTTTGTCGAAGATTAATTAACTGCAGGTGTGTGGGTTTATTTCTGAGCTCTCTATTCTGTTCCATTGATCCATATGTCTGTTTTTGTGCCAATACCACGCTGTTTTGATTACTTTGTAGTATTACTTTTGTAGCTTTCTAGTATTGTTTGAAATCTGGGAGGGTTATGCCTCCAGCTTTGTTCTTTCTCCTTAGGATTGCTTTGGAAATTCTGGGTCTTTTATAGTTCCATATAAATTTTAGGACTATTTGTTCTAGTGCTGTGAAAAATGTCATAGGTAATTTGATAAAGATTGCATTAACTCTGTAGATTACTTTGGGTAGTATGGCCATTTTTACAATATTAATTCTTCCAATCCAAAAGCATGGGATATCTTTCCATTTCTTTAAGTCATCTTCAGTTTCCTTTATCAATGTTTTATAGTTCTCAGCGTATAAGTCTTTCACCTCCTTGGTCAGGTTTATTCCTAGGTATTTCATTTTTTGGATGCGATTTTTAAAAGGATTATTTTTTTTTACTTTCCCTTTCTCGTATTTCATTGTTAGTGTAAAGAAATGCAACAGATTTCTCTATGTTAATCTTGTATCCTGCTACCTTGCTCAATTCGTTTATCAGTTCTAGTACGTTTTGTGTGGAGTCTTTAGGGTTTTCTATATAGAGTATCATGTCATCTGCATATAATGACAGTTTTACCGCTTCCCTTCCAATCTGGATACCACAAACTTTTATTTATGATCTTTTTAGGATTCTATTTCTGTTTAACAATTTTTCAATGCATGAGTAATTTTATGTAACAATGAAAATCAGAGTACTATTAATAAAATAAGCAAATTCCAATAAATAGTTTGTGGGGAGACAGAAATCCCCAAAGTGGAAATAAACCTGTTACATTCTACTGTAATGAAACATCCATTTTGGTAAGTCAACTTGATTTATTTGTTTTTAAAAACATTTGATAGAAGTATTTTCTTATTATATTGCCTATCAATACAATAAAGTCCTCATTCTGAAAGAATCATATAGCAACCAAAATAAATGACTGAACTAGTTAATAGTTGAAAAAGGTGGGTCTAGTCTCAGACAAACTCTGCTTCAGATTCTAGGAGAGTAATTCCTTCTCAGTGTGACCTGGTCGGGTTATGTAATTTCCCAGTGCCTCAGTTTTCTCATCTGAAAGAAAAATACTTGCCCCGTAGACTTGGATTCAGAAGAAAATATGATGATTTGTGAAGAATGTTTAGCCTGGTGCCTGGTAT
The DNA here is from genome assembly GCF_002837175.3 of Physeter macrocephalus. NCBI lineage: Eukaryota > Metazoa > Chordata > Mammalia > Artiodactyla > Physeteridae > Physeter > Physeter macrocephalus. The sequence continues at coordinate 27,007,314 of NC_041224.1, read as the reverse complement.
CTAGATTTATTGAAACTTTATTGATTTCCTTGGCCATGTATTATGCATTTACATGTATTTTCTCATTTAATCATCATATAGTTACTAATATCCTCGTTTTGTAATTAAGAAATTGAAACACAAAGAGATTAATTGCTTCTTAAGTGGCAGGTGTTATTAATATTCCTATATTTTTACATGTTTCCAATTTTTTTTCCACTGCCTCAACATAGAGATTTATTTCTATGAGGGTACAGTATAAAGAAACTAAACAGATATATTTTAGAAATAGGTAATATTAATTTGAACTAGCAAATTAAAGTAGATGTTAAAGAAAGGATTGCATTTAATTCCTAATCTTTCAATCCTCCTTCAAAGCTTGGAAAAGCTACATAATAGAGAGAAAAGAGGTTTGGGGTCAAAATCCCCAACAAAGACACAGAGATGATGCATCTAAACCCCTCCCCTCCTGCAAGTGGCAAAATTGAGAGTAAGGAATGGGGATGGTAACTGACTTAACTTCCAAGCAAAGCTCTGGGAAAAATCTTCTGTCAAATCTTTATTTAATCATCAGGGAATACAGTTCAGATGCACCCCAAACACCCAGTTGTGTAAAATGCCTTCTAGGAACTCCGTAACATCTCAGTGATGTGTAACTTATTTTCAAACCAGCTTTTTCACCAGAAACCCCCTTCACATAACCCACAATGTGCAGAATGTGACTATTAAAGGATAATAATAATTCAACCTAGTAAGAATGACACCTCAGCTCTACAAAGTTCCTTTCTTGCAAAGAGTCTAGATCATATTCTTTATCCAGAGTGATGAATAGCCCTAGGATTTCAGAATTTTAATTAGAACAGTCTAGGTATACTTTATAGTATAATAAGAATCCTCTCCACTGATAATTTAAAAATTAGACACATTTTCCAGTGTCTTGTCAGTCTAGGATTTATTGTGTTGATAGCATCCTATCATATTGTATTTTTTGTTTAGTTACTCATTTGTTAATTCACATTATTTAATCATTTCAATGACAGCCCCCCAAATACATAGTTCAGTGAGTATATAGTATATATTAGGAGTGCCCTCAATTTCATTAAATTTTGAGTTTTATATAAGCCAGTCAAGTAAAAATAACAATTGTAGTTAAAGATTATCACCTAAGCATGAGAGACCAAAACTTTCTACCAATATTTTGGTAGTGCTTGGAATTTTCAATATTCAAAAGAAATTTTATCATAAAATAGCCCATGAACTATTTGAGAATGATTTGCATTAATGTGTTTTCTATGGCTTGCCCTTAAAAACAAAATGTGGGGAAAGTCAGCAAAATGGCAAGATTTTAGGGGCAAAGCTAACAATTTCAGTGAAATAACCTCATGAGCTCTATAATTTTAGCAAAATAACTCTCTTCCATCCATCTTTCTTACTTAAAAAAATTAATCTACATGAGTATATCATAGACTTGGAGGAGAAGTGTGGCTATATATATATACTTATATAGGACATGCCATTATTTAGAAGAAACACTCATTTCTGTAAATATTTGGTACCAAGATTCATATGCCTGGGAGGAGTACAGAGTTGTTTTATGACATGATTAATATCTTATAAACCTTTATTGGTTATCTGAAAAACCACATTTGATGATTCTTTGAATAAAATTCTCTGGCATGTCAAGGCGAAAATCACTCCTGACATATTATCAAAAAACAAAAACTATTAAAACACTTGACTTTAAATAAATTGTTCACCATTTCTTAGGCTGAAGTCCATTTGATATGAAGATGTGGGTCTTGCCTAATTACCATATATTAGAGTAGGTCAATTTTGCCTAAATTGGAAGCAATCCTGTCATTCAAAGATATGGGAGGGTGGGAGTCTATAGTTGGAAAGTTGGATTTTAAGGCTTGCAAAATTATCACAAGCAGAAATCATTTTAATCCTTTATCACATGACATCTGCCAGTTATTCTAATAGGACTATCCTCTGGAAAATGACTTTGTCTACACTGGAGAATTTAATTATGTTTACTTTTTTGGACTTTATTCAGCCAAACACACTAGTGGATGTTCACCATGGAGTCAAACCTGTCTGATGATTTTGGAAAAGAAGTATTTGTAAAGAAATGAAAGCACCTTCCCTGTCAATCCAGAGATTATTATCTGTGTTCCATCTCCTCAGGGAGGGAGGATGCACACAGTAACTTGGGAATTATTCATACACACATACACACATTAATGTAAGAAAAAGCATATTACATGGACTAAAGTGGAAGAGGAGGAAGGCAAGGATGTAGGAATAGGTGGGCAGGTTATGAATTAGCCCTGTGCAAGGCTCTGGGCTGAGAATGGTCATCCCTTTCCCATCTGAATCCTGTCAGGCAAATAGGTTTGTCATCATGTGGAAACTGAAAAGCAAAAATTGACACAATTTGCCCAAGGGAATTAATTTTAAAAAGGCTACTTGGGAGTAAAGATAAATTTCAATTTAAAGGAAAGAATCTTAGAACCCAAGATATTTCACCTCCAAAAGATGACCTCCCAAACTGAAAATGAGGAGATCACATAAAAATACAGCATTCGTTGGGCAGATAGTTTGAAGTTTTCACAAAATTAATCATTATTTGCTCCCTGGTGACTATTGTAAGAAAATCAATACCATTTAAATGTCTGTAGTGGGACAGGCTAAAGAAAACTTAAATCTCATCATAGCTAGAAAACCACTTGATTCCTCCTTCTCTGAGACAGTTTATCTCCCAAGGTCTAGGTCAGAGAAACTTGCTTGGCAATGAGGCTTCCCCAGTGGAGTAAACAAATGCATCTAGGTCCTTCAATCCAGCCCCTTTCATTCACATTAAAATCTATTCAATATATTTTATTCAGTGTATTTCAAAAATTTCATCCAGACACATTCAATAAATGCAGAATTGTCTTGCACAGAAATTATACTTGTTTGCATAGCATATCTGTTCTAAAATATGACTAAATGAGGTTTTGAGCAGTGTCTGCACTGGAAATAGTTTTGAATTCATTTGGTGCTCTTTAGCTCTTAGTCTTCAATATCTTCAGGAAGATAATCTTCATTCTAATCACTCTTAAAAACATAAGCTCACGGTCCTGTGTTTCCCTGAGTATGGAAGGATGCTGGACCTTATTTCTACTCTTAGGATTTTCTCAGCTGAACTGTAAGAAGTTCATTGCCCCAAACTGCTTATAGTGATTTTCTTACTTTCCTGATGGGGTATTTGTGAATTCTTTTGGAATGTGAATTCCTATCTCTAATTTCTAAAACCAAAGTATGTTTCATATTCGTACACAAAACTGGTGTGATCGTTTTGTTGGTTACGTAGGCAATCCAGTGAAGTCACAGTGATAAAAGTGATTGAACTAGAATTGTCTCATTCATATTTGAAAAAAACATTTGTACCTTTTTTTGTGTGTTGCTTTGCCCACCACTTCTCAAGTACATCTTAATAATTTAAAATTTTTTCTCAGTTGCGTATAAACCCGTATGAGCATCTTTTCATAAACATATTCAGAGGGTCATTTTCTTCACGTCTCTTTTCCTTTTTCCTTGTATTCTCCCATCCCGCTCTTTCATCCTTTTCTTATCTCCTCTCTTCCTTCCTCTCACTTCTTGTGCTATTCCATTCTCCACCCCTTCCCAGGTAATTCATTGAATAACTGAGGATTTATTCTTTCCTTAATTTTCCCCCATGGCAGGGACTGATTACGGTGATGCCATCATGCCAGAACTTCATTAAGCACTTGATTGCCCGTCTCTGAAAAGCTCTACAACTTATCATCCGTCATCAGCCCCACAGGGTCAGCCTTAGTTCACCTCTTCCTCATCTCTAAGCTGTTTACACAACAGCCTAACTCCAACCTTGCTTCTTCTCATCCATTCTCCACACAGCAGGGAGGCAGGGAGCTCTCTCAACCAAACCGATCAAGCCCTCACTAGCTTAAAATCCTTTAAAAATCAAACCTCATTTGGGCATGTAAAAGGGTGCAGCTGCTGTGGAAAACAGGATGGCAGTTCCTCAAAAAATTAAACATAGAATTGCCATATCATCCAGCAATTCCACTCCTGATTATCTATCCAAAGGAAACGGAATCACTATCTTGAAGAGATATCTGTACTCCCTTGTTCATTGTAGCGTTATTCACAATGGCCAAAAGATGAAAGCAACCTAAGTGTCCATCAGCAGAAGAGTGGATAAACAAAATGAGGTGTATGCACACAATGGGATATTAGTTACCCTTTAAAAGAAAGGAAATTATGACACATGCTACAGCATGGATGAACCTTGAAGACATTGTGCTAAGTGAAATAAGCCAGTCACAAAAGGACAAATATTGTATGATTCCATGTATACGAGGAAGCTAGAGTAGTCAAAATCACGGAGACAAGAAAATACAATGGTGGTTGTCAGGGAGGGGCTGGGGAAAGGGGGAATGGAGAGTTATTGTTTAATGGGTACAGAGTCTCAGTTTTGCATGATGAAAAAAGTTTTGGAGATGGATGGTGGTGATGGTTGCACAAAAATGTAATGTATTTAATACCATCAAACTAATACTTAAAAATGGTTAAAATGGTAAATTTTATGTTATGTATATTTGACCACAATAAAATAGATCAAACCTCACTGCCTTTAGCATAAAGCCCAAATTCCTTAACGTCCATCAGCTACTCTGTGCCCCCATTCCTCCAAGCCTTGGTCGTGATATTCCTTCTGTCTAGAAAGTGCCACTCTGACCTTTCCCTGACAAGCCAAAAGCAGAACAGATTGCTGTCCCCTTGGGGACCCAATGTTCTTTGTTCTCTCAGGCCCTACAGCATTGCTAAAGTAAAACTTCTGAGGGGTTCATGCTGGTATCTCCCCCAAGAGAGAATGAATGTCTCAGAAGCAGAGCAGTCTACCTGGCATAGAGTGGATGCCGCATATACATTGAACTAATGAGTGAATTTCGAACCTGTGCCATGTAGACCATTCTGTAAGAATCACTGTATGTCCAGTTTACAATTTTTCCTTCAAAGGAAAGGGTTTTTAAAAAGTAACTGTCACAAGAGAAATGGAACAGGATTTTGAAATACTGGGGTTTAAAATGTTTTCCTTTAAAGTTGAATTGGGTTGATGTGAGCACTTCCATTCCTAACAATATATGGACTTTTTCTTTTGGTAGATTTTGTTACTGATCAGTAAAATATTGAGAGTGAGTAACCCAATGTCTTGACCATTGTTAAGGAAATGAGCTTTCTGAGATACCACAGAATATTCCAAGTTCTCTTAATGTTGGGGCCACTTTCCAATAACTCATCTTACAAATGGGAAAATTGATACATAGAAAATCTGATAGATTTGTTCTAATTAACATTAAAAGAAGGCAATAGGTATATGATAGGGAGATTTGACATTTCTTTCTTCAGCCCGTTATTTTGTACACATGTCAAACTTCTCACCGTGATATCCTATAGTAAAGTTGTTCTCATAGACGCTCAGCCAATCAAAGAGGGTTTGTTGAGTACCTATCATGTGGTCAGCTCTGCACTTGACCCTGGGGAAAGGAGGGAGGGGTACATAAAATATGTAAAAGTTCTCAGTATGAGTCCACGTTCTCAAAGATTTATCATCTAAATGTCACAACCACTATCAGAGGCATCCATGAAAAGCATCTGTGAATAATCTCTGGGCTTTTGATATCCCAGACAAACAGTAACAGGAATCTATACCTACAACACAATATGTAAGTAAACTGAACAACAGAGAGAATCAAGCTAGCATGGGTTAGAATACCATCTGCTTGAATTATTTTAAGTTAATATTAGTCTACAAGCAATGAAGGATTATGTGTAAAGTCTACCTTGCCCCATTAAATGATATATCCCTTTGTAAATAAGAAAATAAAAAATAAAATTCACATTATGTCTGGAACATTAGATAACTATGGGCCATGTTAGTAAACAGCTGTTTGGCTTTAATATATTGCATAATGAAAGGAAAATTACCCTTTCCACTCTGTATCTCAAAATAGCCCCTTAACTAAGAACTGGTATAGAACTTAAGGTTACTAAAGTAGATATTATCTGTTGAGGACCTCAAGGGTGCCTTGAAAATCATCCATATTTAATGCACGTTCCCTGTACTTGAGCAGGCAGCATAGTCCATGGACAAACAATTTCTCCACTGAACGCCTTTTGCTTTGTTCCCTTCCTTTAAAATAACAAACAATAAAAAAGATCAAAATTTCTGGCAGAGGAAATAGTTATCTGCTGCTATCTGACAGCAGTTAAAGGACACTACAAATGACGTTTAATTGCCCAATGTTTAAAGCAACAGGGTCCCAGTGGTGGGGGGAGGGGGGGGCAGCAGGGGAGAGTTAGTTCAGTGTTTCTATTTGCTGTGTTCTGCAGTGATTTCTTCTGTCCCAGCAGAGAAGCTCACCAGTTATTATACCTGATCCATTTTCTGAGGACTGTAGGCATTTTCTCCTTATATCCACATGTACCAAGAAACAGTGGATGTGATTTAATTGAAATACAAGGGATTTTTTTTTTCATTTCTGTATCTTAATAGAGTGATATTTCAACCTGTTGGAAATATTAATTTGTCACTCCTTAAATAATAACATTTTAACATTTATTATAATGTAAATAGTAACGTATTGATCACTTAGTAGCAATACCAATACTTAATAGTAACATTGATCACTTAGTTTGTGCCCACCTCGTACTAATCTCTTTTCATGCATTGTCTCATTCACTCTTTGGAAAAAGCCCTATGAGGTGAATTTTGCCCAGGTCTCCAATTTACAGCTAAGGAAAACGGGGCTAGGAGAGGTTAAGTAATTTGCCTAAAGCCATGCAGCTAGTAAACAGAAGAGTTACAGGGATTCAAACTCAAATCTGTACAATTCCAAATCCTGCAAACTTATAAGCCACTCCTTTCTTCTGTGACAAATGAAGTTGCTTCATCTATTTAGTAAATGCTGTTGAAAGGCTATTCTATGTAAGCCTTTCATTGGCTATCTCCCACATCTGCCTACTTATTTCCATCCATAGCATCTTCCTTTAGATGCTACCTAAGTTCCTGCCTGTACTACAATAGCAGTCTCCTCATTGGTCTCTTCTTAGCTGCATGCCTGATTTTCATAACTTGAAACCTGCAAGTTGTTCTGGCTGTAATTAATGCCATCTGTGTTTTCACCAAGGCTTCACATTCCCAGGGCCATAGCATGGGCCCTGGCATATGGTGGGCACTCCACAAATATCTGTTGGTGAATGCATGCATGGATGATAGATGGAAGGAAGGGTGGGTAAATACAAGCAAAAATAATGTATGGTTCTTGCCTCTAAGAAGGTTACCAGACAAAAGGAAAGAGAACACATACACTTATTCCTATGGCCCAAGGTAGAAATGAAAGGTCTTTATGATAAATACTGAAATTGTCTCATGTGAATGCCATCTGTTCCCTTTCTCTGCTTGCCCTGCAGGATCTGGAGTGTATAACACCCCTAACCACAGTCAGAGGGCTGTGATAAGAGCAAGAGGGCAGAGGGGGTGATTGTTCATTGGAGGCAGGGGTCAATGGCGAAGGGAAGGGAGACGGAAGAAGAAAGGAACAGGGGAAGGAAAGTAATAAAGAACAGATGAGAGCACCAAGGAGAAACTCTTGGGACATACCTACAATTATGAAGCAAAGTCATGAACAGAAAGGATACAACAAAGGGACAGAGAGACAGAAATGGAAAGACACAAGGATGGAGAAAATCATCGTTCATTCAGTTTGTACAAAAATATTTACTGCAAGTCTCCTGGGTGCCAGGCACTAGTCTAGGTGCTGAAAACAGAACAATGAAGAAACAACAACGAATACATCTGCCCATGGAACTTACAGCCTAATGGAGGGAAGAGACACTGCACAAGATTGTTGAGTCAAATATGTCCTATGTGAAATAGTGCAAAGTGCTACAGATGAAAAATAAACCAGGAATGGGAGAGGTGAAGTGTCAGGGATGAGGGTTCTCAGCTTCTATACAGGTGTCAGGGGAAGACCTCAGGTAACCGCTGAAGCCTGGCAGGATGAAGTCAGCCATGGCGCTCTCTGTGAAAGAGCATTTCAGATAGAGGGAGCCATCGGCAGGTAGGAGACGCTGAAGCAGGAGTCACCTTGGCATGTTCTAGAAGAGCAAGGAGGCCAGTGTGGTGTGGATGGATCAGAGTGAAGGATGATGGAATAAAGACGGGAAGAGCCAATGGTACAAGCCATCGGAAGGACTTTCTTTTACTCCAAACAAGACAGGAAGCTGATGGAGGGGTTTGAGCAGAGGGGTTGGCCCTGCCTTACAATTACTATTGTAATTCCGGCAACTATGATGACTATTGCAATAAATCAGGCAAGAGGTGAAGGCATGCATGAGGGTAGTGATGATGGGGGCGCTAAGAAGTGCTCCAATTCTAGATATATACTGAGGAAAAACAAGCAAGATTTTTTATGTACCAGATGTGAGGAGGGGGGATAGAGAGGGGACAAGGAGCAAGTTTGTGATATTATCAGCAGCTCATTTATGGACATGTTAAGTTTGAAATGCCAATGACCTATCCAAAGGCACATTCCAACTGTACCATTTGCAGCCCTATATTTAGGAGAACCAGGGGAGGGCAGCATTGCTGAGATTGGGGATAGAGAATGTCATAAGTTAGGAGGTGGGTGGTCAGGGCCAAAAGCTGCAGATTGGCTAACAAGGGTGAAACTGGGCCAGGTCTTTTGTTTTTGATTATGAGAGAACAATGTGAGCTCAGAGGAAGAAGAGGGGAAGAAAGCACAGCCTAAGAAGACTGTAGTTGGATGAAAGGGACTAGATAGACATAGTGCATGATGCCTTCCAATTCATGAGTCAAGACCTTTGTGGCCAGTGTTATTTGGCAGCATGTTGCCAGGCTTCCCTCTCCTATCCCCTCTGGCTCATCACAGAGCTAATGGCTAATGCAGAGGCATGCTGCTGGAAAACACCATGTAACAACAAGCCATGCAAGTGAGAGCATTCCATCCATGAAAAATAAGGAGGTAGGGATTTGCAGCTAAAATTTGATTAACTGATTTTATTAAAAAGGACATTTACACACAATTATGTAACATAGTTAATGGTCTCATTAAGATATTTACTCACACATTAGAGAAGGACTGCAGGGAAGTGGGGGAGAGTTGGAGACAGAAGAAAGGGCAGGACAAGCATACACTTTGGTATTTTTCTAGCCCTGCCTCATTTCCCTTCACTAAAATCCAGGTGGGAGAATTCAAACAGAGGCTATGTGTCCCTTCCCAGCTCCTTTATAACCACCACCCCCATATGAACAGCTGGCTCTTCCCCAAGCATTTTACCAATAGGAGAATAATTTAAATTAGTTTTGCTTCTTTTGAACTAGAAGACATCGGGAAAGAGGGTTAAAATATGCTGGTAATTCATACCTGATTGTATATGGCTAAGATGAATTTGCTTAGTAGCTTGGATAGGCAGGTTAGTTTGGGGCAAAAGTGGGAACAGAGGGAAAGAACGGTAATGTAGGTCTTCTAAGGCAAAAGGGCTGGGATGATGCTTTGCAGAAATGGAGATTCTTGATACGGTCATACCAGGCACCAGAAACCAGGACCTAGGGCAAGAGATATACATGGAGATAAGGTAAGTCAGTTATCTTTTCACTTTTGCTCTAAGTGTCAGCTCCATAAAACATGAGGATGAAAGACAACCTCACCATGTAAACTAGAAAAGGAAACAGTGTTTCAATAATATTTACTTGAGTCATGGAAGCTAAACCCTGTAAATTGAAGCTTCTGACTGTCTCAAGTCTTCTTTGGGCACCTCATAATAGTGATGTGTCATTCTGGCGTAGGATGCATTTTACTTCGTTGTCGGAAGTATTATTATGTACTGTATTCACTTAGGTTTTTTATAATTTAATTAAACTTTTCATTGAGATTGTTGTGGATTTACATACAGTTGTAAGAAATAATACAGAGAGATTCCATGTATACGTTACTTAGTCTCCCCCAATGGTAACATCTTGCAAAACTACACTATAATATCCCAGCCAGGATGCTGACATTTCATCACCACCAGAATCTCTCACGATGCCCTTTTAGCCACACCCACTTCCCTCTGTCCCCTCCCTAACCCCAGACAACCGTTAATCTCTTCTCCATTTCAATAATTTTGTCATTTCAAATAAACTTAGATAAATGACATCACGTAGTACATAACCTTCGGGGACTGATTTTTTTTCACTAGCCTAATTCTCTGAAGATTCTTTCAGGTTGTTGCACCTATCAATAGTTCATCCCTTTTTTAATTGCCATGTAGTATTCCATGCCTCGTACCTAACTGTATCCCAGTTTGTTGAATCATTCACCCACGGAAGAACATCTGGATAGCTTCCAGTTTGGGGCTATTATGAATGAAGCTGCTATAAACATTTCTATACAGGTTTTTGAGTGATAATTTTTCTCTATGATAAATGCCCGGGAATGCAACTTCAGGGTTGTATGGTATTTACGTGTTTAGTTTTTTTAAGAAACAGCCTAACTTTTCCAGATTGGCTGTACTGTTTTACATTCCCACCAGCAGAAAGAGTGATCCAGTTTCTCTGCATCCTTACCAAAATTTGGTTTTGTTGTTATCTATTTATTTCAATCACTCTGATAGGCGTGAAATGATATCCCCTGTGGTTGTAATTTGCATTTTCCTACTGGCTAATGATGAACATCTTTTCATGTGCTTACTTGACATCTGTCTATCCTCTTCCATGAAATGTCTCTTCACATTTTTTGCCCACTTTAAAATTTTTCGATTTTTGAGTTGACTTTTTTTTTTTATTGTTGAGTTGTGAGAGTTCTTTATATATTCTAGATACTAGTTCTTTGTTGGCTCTGTGGTTTACAAAGATTTTCTCCCACACTGTATAGCTTCTCTTCTCATCCTCTTAATAGGATCTCCTACAGAACAAAAGTTGTTAATTTTGATAAAGTCCAGTATATGAGTTTTCCCTTTTATGGATCATGCTTTTGGTGTCAAATCGACAAGTTCTTTGCCTAGCCCTAGATCCTGAATATTTTCTACTAATCTTTTCAATGGAAGTTTTAAAGTTTTATGTGTTACATTTAAGCCTCTGATCTATTTTGAGTTAATATTTGTACAGGGTGGGACACTTAGGTCAAGATCCTTTTTTTTTTTCTTTGCCTATGAATGTCAATTATTCTAACACAATTTGTTGAAAAAGATATATTTTTCCTCCATTGAATAGTGTTGCGTCTCTGTCAAAAATCAATTGTGCAGATTTGTGTGGGTCTGTTTTGGGGTTCACTGTTCTGTTCCATTGATCGATGTGTCTATTCTTCCACCAATGTCACATAGTCCTGATTACCATAGCTGTGTAATAAGCCTTATAATCAGTTAGACTTATTCTTCCCACTGAATTCTTTTTCAGAATTGTTTTAGGTGTTAAAGTTCCTTTATCTTTCCACATAAATTTTATAATAATATTATCTATACATATAAAATTTTGGGAAAAAAAACTGTAGTTTTGATAGGAATTCCATGAAGCCTATATACCAACTTGGGGAGAACTGACATTTTTACTCTGCTGAGTCATCCAATCCTTGATCATAATATGTCTCTCCATTTATTTAGATTTTTTATAAAAAATATTATTTTTATTTCTAATTTCAGTATTTTCTGCTCTTATCCTTATTATTTCCTTCCTTTTGCTTGATTTTGGTTTATTTTGCTCTGTTATTTTTAGGTTCTTAAGATGAAAATTTAGATTGTTGATTTCAGGTTACATACATTTAGTGTTATAAATTTTCCTTTTAGCATTCCTTTAACTGTGTCCCACAAATTGTGATGTGTTGTATATTAATTATCATTCAATTCAAAATTTTTCTTATTTCTTTTGAGAGTTCCTTATGACCGATGGATTATTTAGAAGTGGGCTGTTTAACTTCAGTGTGTTTAGGTATTTTCTTATTATCTTTTTGAAGTTGATTGCAGTTTGATTGCATTGTGATTGGAGAACACACACTGTATAATTTTAGTTCATTTATATTTATTGAGATTTGTATTATCCACATGATATGGACATCTTGGTCTGTGTTCCATGGATACTTGAAATGAATTTGTATTTTGCTGTGTTGAGTGGAATGTTCTATAAATGTCTATTAGGTCCTGTTGATGGATAGTGTTGTTGAGTTCTTCTATACCCTTGCTGTTTTTCTGTCTAGTTATTCTATCAGAGTCTTCTTATGTTTACTTTATATGTAATGTCCAGGGATTCTAGCAGGAGGAAAAAAAAAAAGGTACATCTGCTCCATCTACCTAGAGGCAGAAGTCAGTATTGGCTTATATCTTTTTAAAATATTTAATGTGTGAGTCAATTGTTATACCTCTTGCCACAGTAAAATCCAGAAGAAAAGCTTCCTCAGATTGTCCATTCTGGTAGGAAATCATCAGTTCTTTACTCTTGAGTTCTGTGGGGTTTTTTGCTTTTCACCCATCTCTTACCAAATCCTCAGGATGTTAATGCTGGGTAGGAGTGTGTGTGTGTGTGTGTGTGTGTGTGTGTGTGTGTGTGTGTGTGTGTGTGATAATAAATAACTCAAACTCATCCTGAATCTCTACCACCAACTGATTTTGTGAAGAGTGGGGGTCCTTAATAGCCTAATATTTGATGCTCTTCAAATAATACCAAAAAGGCTACCAGAAATCACTTGGTGGAGCTTGAATTCCAGAGACAGTCATCATATTCACACACTCATTCCCTACCCCATCCTAGTTTCCATTGAGGAAGAGAAGAGGCTCTAGAACTTGAAGGAATTTAGCCTTGGGAAGGACAAGTTCTAACCCTGGGCTCTGGAAAAATGCATGCAGAGCACACTATCATTCCCCACTATACTCCACATCTTGTATGGATTAAAGTCATGTCCTGTGGTGCACAGACAAGGGATGTGCTTTGTAGACTGGACAATGGAGGTTTTTGGATGTTTGGTTTTTAATTCATTGAGCTAAAGGAATTCACTTTGAACCAGAAGGAATTTACTTCCTAACTTCAGCTGCTCCTGCCTCAAGTTTCAAGGACGTCAACATTACATTAAAATGAGCCCTTTTCTTTTCTTTCTTTTTCTTGTTTCAATAACCTAGCTGTAGCTATATGCTGATTCTATAGCTCTCTAAGTCAGAAACACAAAAGGCAGCATCTGAGCCTATCTCATACTAACGTCCAGAAATGTGTCAGGGAAACCACAATTTTGAGAAGCAAAATATCCACCAGCTTTTCTCTGACACCACCACCAGTTTCACAGGCTTGTTTTGTGTTTTTCCTTCCAAGTAGCACTGTGCTAAGTAGAGGAGTCACTTTCCCTGCCCTCCCATCCTTCCAGCATCCCCACCCCTACTGGGAAGGAGAACATGGAAACCATTTGGCCAGATGCACAGGCCAAGCATTGTATGTTTTGCAGGACCTGCTTCACAGTTGTCAAGATGAAAGAGAATAAGCAGTTACTTCATCTTCTTAAATCAATCCCTGTCTCTGCTATAACCCATTTCAGTATATGTTATAAGAAACACAGGGCCTTCCTGGTTATCATCTTTTGGCAGATTTAGACCCTGAGTCTAAATGAGATAACATAAATAAAACAAGCTGGGAAAAACCAATAAATTCTGGTCCAGGACCCCTCTTTGCCTAATGGGAGTAGATTGCTCCCAGAGTTTTAAGAGATCAGATGCAAATGCAAAAAAGTCCACAAAATGTTAGGGATTAGGCCTGGGAGTTGAACTGCATAATCCAGAAGATATGGTATGCCTTAACATAATCCCACATAGCAGATAGGGAGCAGTTACGGAGGAAGGGGAGATAGAAAATTTCCAAATAAGTGCATCCCAAAAGCTGCATTGAAATCTTATGGCAAACTGAGGGAATAGGATGAGAAAGAGAGGAAGTTGTGGGAAGGGAAAGATGTACAATATTAATGTGGAATTCTTCTGAACGTCTTTAAATTGAATTTTCCTCCATCCAAATGAAGGCTGACAGTATGAAATAGCACTCTGGGGAGAAAGATAGAGAATAACACTAAAAATTAGCACATTCTAAGAGATCAGATATGATCTTTAATATTAAGAGCCCTCAAATTTAGCAGAAGTTTGAAGGAGTCAAGCCCTCTTCCAAGGATATTACTTAATATAGTCTATAGCTTTCTGAATCAATATTAGACAGGCAAGGAAATAAAATGGAAATAACCAGCTTTCCATAGCATTTACCTTTTGTTTTATGTGTTATATAAGGTTCCAGGGGAAAGAACACTTGTAAAAAATGTATATATAAAAAGAAATAAGCCCTGAACAACTTGGAAATACATCCTTAAGTCTTGAACTCATCCAAACTGGAACTCCTAGGAGGTGTCTGTGCTGTCTCACACAGACAAATCAAAAATTCATGTACTTTGCAAGAGGCAGCCAAATTGTGCATCGTATCTCCAGCAGATAAGCCTTGATGGTTGTGCAATGCAGGTAAAAGGAAAACCACTGACCCCACCAAGCAATGCACAACACTACTTGAACGTGAAAATACCAGATGGATTGAAACTGACGGTCCTAATAAGCAACTTCCAGAATCTGCATGAACCTAATTGCAGAAAATCCTTAGTGCAGCTGCTTCCATTTGCTTCCTCAAATCCTTAAGCCAAACAACCTAGAGCAGAAAGCCTCAGCATGTTCTTGCACTGCCCAAGCCAACTTTAATGTACTGTCGGATTTATCTGAACCATGGCTCCAATATTTCATAGGGAGGAATGTCAGTTAGGGATATTGGTTGTGTTGGGGTCTAATTGCTTATATATTCAACACTTCCTTCACCCGGATGTCTTAAAAGGAAGGGAAGAAAATTTTCAATTAATGAAATAATAATGATCAAATATCTTGAATCCTAAAGTAGCTATATGGTTGGGTAAGCCTAGAACATTCTTTCAACTGAGGAATGTGTAATTTCTCAGCACTAAGACACTCAAGAATTAGAGGATCTGTTTAACTGTATTTTCTACTGTTTTGCCTTTGTGTTTGATTTCCCTTTCATAAATAACTTCAGGTACAGGAAGAATCAGGAGGTGGTTATACTGAGGTGGGAAGGATCGGATATCACTCCGTCTTTGTTCAGTAAACTGTTCTATTTCCATCATGCCTGCTTGTGATAGTCTACTGTAGAATAATCCCCAGCCTGCCCCACAGAATAATCTCTGAGACTCCCCTGCCTTTCTTAGGCAGAGTTCACTTAAGATTAACCACATGTCCTGCCAAGCCACTGTTTCAGCTTTGGCGCAATCTTGGGGAAGTGGGACAGTGACCACTGCAGTCCCACTGCAGAAAATTTCCATGATTCCTTAAAAACAAATTCCTAGAGAACTCAAAGAATTAGGTATCTTTCTCCATTTCCCCATCAGCATGCACACTGATAAGTTAGGAGATGGAAAGGACACCAGTGACGCTGCATGGATCTTGCCAATGAACTTGATTTGTGCTATTTCTACAGACGAGGTCTAGCATCTGCATAGGCATTTCTACTGACAAAGGGAGAAAGTGGCTTCTGAACCCACCTGCCCTTGCCCATGCATTATACTCCTACACGTTTTTCCCCTTTTCTGGAAAAGTGATTATACTTATCTGAACCATAATTGCCTTTAATATTAGTTTATTTACTCTTTCTTGGTTGAAGCTTGATTTAATGATGGTCCCTTTGGATGTATATTTCATCATGATATTTACTTTCTATTCACACACCACTAAGTACTATTATCATGAATGAAACTTAGACATTTTCATGGATGACAAGTCATCCTTTAATACTTGATTCAGGAAGGCAGTGGCTTCTAGTCCCTCATGCAACTATCCATCTAGGAAAAGGAGCTCTTAGCAGTGTTTCTTTTAGGTTGTGTTGTTTGGAAATGTGGTTCTGAACAATAGGAGAGTGAGGGGAGAGAGAAGTAAAATATCAAAATCTTTTTGCATTTACTTTTCCCTTGACAGAAAGTTTATCTTCCCTGAGGTGATATTTCATCCATTATTCATTCATTCATTCATTCATTCATTTACCAAATATTTATCAGCACTGATAATATGCTGGCTGTGTTCTTGTCACTGGGGTTGCAGCAGTGAACAAAAAGGATGTAATCTCTCCGCCATGGGGATTATATTCTAATAGCAGTGACAGACAGGAAATAAATACATAAATAATAAATTGTTAGATAATGATAAGTTTCATAAGAAAATACAGCAATGGGGGAGTGGAGAGGGCTAAATGGTGGGATGATCATTGTAGGTTCTGTCCAGGGAGGTGGTAGGAGAGAGCCATGAACAGAGCTGGGGGTACAAACCTTCTAGAGAGAGGGAGTGGCACGTGCACAAGACTTGTAGAGAGAAGGAGCATGAGACATTCCCAGAACAGAAGGGCCAGCGGCACCTGGTGGAAAAGGCAGGAGAGGAGAGAGGAGCCCTGAGAGGGGGCGGCAGCAGAACATGGCAACACACCTAAGCCTGCAGGGGAGTTTGGACCGGATTCTGCCTGAGATGAGAAGCCAAGCAAGGGTTTGAGCCAGCGCGTCAAATGATCTGTTTTATATTTTAAAGAAAATATCACTCTGCTGTTTGGAGAATAGACTGTAAAGGAGAAAAGTAAAAACAAGAACAGAGTCTGATAATTACGTAAATAAACTCAGCATTTAAAGCCCCTGTAGCGTAGGGCTTTTTATCTAGGGAGTGGTACATGGAGTGGCAGTCAATACAGATGTGGAGCTTTTCTCCTGAGCTGGGATGCTTGTTCTGCCAGGAGACCTTGAGTAAGGTGTTTCAACCTATCTGCGCCTCAATTCCCTTATCTATGAAAAATGAATAATAATATCACCTACTTCACAGGTTGTTGTAAGAACCTGTGAGTAAATATAAGTAAACCACTGGGAACAGACTACAGCACACAGAAAGAACCATAGAAAGCTTGCTGTTATTAACTCTATTTATTGAGGCTAATGCTTTGCACTAATAGTTTCTCTTTTCAGATTGACTGAAAGATTTTGGAAAGCAAGAACCATGTCTTTTCCTCTGACTGTTTTTTATAGAGCCAGCAAGAGATTGCAGGGGTTAGGCCTTCAATACGTAGCTATCTGTTGAGTTGAATTACCGGAACCTCAAAACAGAGGGATATCGAAATGGGTATATTCCTGAGGACCATGGGAATATGGCAAAGTTACCCTCATTTTTCTTTTTGGTTATTCGATTGTTTATAAACTAACAAGGTCCTTGCTCCAGGACCTTGTTATAATAAATAAATAAATAAAATAATAAATAAATTAATAAAATAAATAAATTAATAAAATAATAAATAAAACAAGCAATTTAGGAAGTTTCTGTGATCAAAGAGCATGCCTCCTCTTCATTCTCTGTTCCCATGGTAGGAACTTGGTAAATCTTTGCATTTCTGATGGCAACATCTATAGTGACAGGATTTGGAATGCATGGCTTCAAGCGTCATAGTCACATACCAGGAAATAGAAAACGATTTCTCTACTGCCAGTGTACACCTAACATGAGACCTTGCTTCTTCAGAAAAGCCCAGTGTAGACACCTCTGGGAACTCTTAACAGGATCAATTAAAGACAGTTTGATTTCTGCTGTATGGCAGTTCCTACCCTCCTTTAAACCATAGTTGTCTCTCTAGTTGCTTTTTGAACTTTCTTTGGCACCAGAAGATGGAAAGTTCAGCTCTCAGTCTTCCTGGGTGGTCAGATCAACACTCTGGCCTCCATCTCAGGTTTAAAAGAAATAATCTTCTGATGGTTTTAGCCTACTCCTTTATATGATGTTGCCTGTTGTCTAAAGTTGAAATCCAAGAGTTCAACAATTGATCTGACACAATAAAAAGGGCGTGAAGGTGGTTGATTTTTGAAGATACATCAGGTCATCCACAACACCCACTCTTTCATTAACTATTCTTTCTGTGTATGGCACAACGATAATAATCAGTGGCCATTAAGCGATTCAAGTTAAGCATTCATAATGGACCAAATCCTCTGTTACATTAACGGCTCACAGGGCGCTGGAGAACTTTGTCACTTTTTTTTCCTCATGAATTGCAGTGACATACCTAAGAAATGTTAGCACCCTATCGACCCTAGGAATCCAAAGGCAGTGGGTGTCACAGCCAGGTCATCCCACAGCTAGTCCTGCTGGTCCTGCTCTGCTGAAAGAGAAGCATTTCCTTTATCCTGATATGATCAACTTATTAGGCCCAGAGATTTCCCTCTTCCACTTTCTGTTTCAAAGCTTTTTTAAGAGAAAGATGAAGTCAGTCCATAAGAGCAAATACTTTTGTCTGATTAAGTGAATCCTCCTTTTTCACTTAATATAAAGTAGGAGAGAGGAAAAAAAAAAAAAAAAAAGAAACACCAAAAATAAAAGTAACACAGAAACCTCAGTTTATCCTATGGTTTCAAGATGGTTTTAGCAGAGCTACTCACATGTAATATTTCGAAAGTTCAAATTACAGTGAAATAGTCAAGGTGATAGTATCAAAAGATGTGTCATAAATCTAAATCACAAAGTATTTACCTTCTTTGAAGATTTTTCATTTTTAAAAATACAAACACTCCGATTGTACTTTGGGACAGACCCTGCCACCTTCTAAATTAACTCCAAACAAGGGGCAAAAGTAACATATGTAAGCAGAACCTGGAATCCTTCCCTAAACAAAGCCTAGATTCTTTCTCTTGCCAGCAGGGCTCCTACTTTCCATCACCTACTCAAACACCCTAAAGCCATCCATCCACTCCTGATGGCTGCCTTCCTGACAGCCTCATTCTTATTCTTTGCCAAGTACACAGAACCCCCGAGGGTTTTAGAAGATGTTATCCCTAGATCCTCCGGGGATGCACACGGATATAAAGTTCTTGATTGCAAGCATTCCGGAATGTGAGTTGGTAAAACTCCGTTTGGAAGAGTGGGAAAGGGGACAGTTCCAGAGAGAAATGACCCTGGATGGTAGCTGTAGTCTGACCCATCCATGGAATTGGTTTTCAATCAGTTGGTCAAGGACACAACTGACCTACTGATGGGTGACGAGCAACTGGATCAAACATGCTGTTTGTTACGAATTAATAGTTGTTGACGAGCATCTGTACGTACAGCATCCCTTAAGTGAGGTGGAGGATACAGAAAAATGACAGATAGGGTCCCCGCTCCTCCGGAACTTACGTAAAGAACATCAACCCATGAAGAAACAAGCACAGGAAGAGAGGATGGTCAAGTGCTGGAAATTTCCTGGCCCAGAAAACTTCCTGAGGGCAGTGCCTTGAGCCTCAGCTGAGAGGATGAGCCTAAGATGAGCCCCAGGAGAGAATGGGATGAACTTGTGGACTCCCTGCATGGTAAGGAGAGTAGCTGGTGTGGATGGGAGTCGTTGGGGTGGGGGTGGGGGGGGTCAGTGGAGCTGCACTAGCAACAGAGGTGCCTTTTGGCTCCCTTTCCAAAGAGAACAAATAGCCAGAGATGGCTGTATGGCTTAAACAGAAAAGTAGCAAATCAAAAACATAAGTGCTAATTCTGAAACGTCCATCGGGTCACCATTCGGTGTGATTCAAATTACTGCTCCCCGGTAAATTTTACACTCCATTTCCTCATCGGCCAAATCAGGATAACCTCTGGATGCCTGGCCAAACACAGCTAATTAACATTTATTTACAAAGACTTACAGAAGAGGTTATGTGACTGTGTAATAGCAGCAAGGACCAAAATGCTTTGCCTGTGGCATTTTGACTTGAAAGGTGATCTGAAAATACAAAAAATAAAACAAAACCCACCAGGAATAGTAAGACCTACAGAGGACAGCAGATACTGAACACGTGAAACCCCCTCTGAGCTCTGCTCAGGGATGATGAACTCTACAACAGCATCTGGCCACCTTTTCTAAACCTTGAGCTGAGGTCTTACAATTCGATTCCATATATGTAAGGAAGCTGACGTACACTATCTGTGCAGACTCATGAAATCACACGTTATGATACATACTAAAACTAGTCACTTACATACAATGACATCTTGAAAATGCTTCAACTGGAGTCACATAATTTATTGTCTAATTTCTTTGACTAAAGGTCACTCATTTGAGCTGTAATCTCCTACTAGTCTTGTTTTCAAACAATAATCAATAGCAGTTGAACATTTATATTTAATAATTAGGAAAAAATGAACATCATTCAAACTGGGAAAAAAAATAGAAATCAAGTGACCTTGAAAGGAGCAAAGAGGATCGTTTGAATTCAAAGGATTCTTTTCAGCCCAGTATCCCACTGTGCCTCCCTAATACACTATTATTATCACTGTTCACTTCACCTGAAACAAAGAAGGAAAAAAGGTAGCACAGAGAGAATTCATGACTACTCAAGGTCACAGTGCTGAACAAGCAAGGTTGGAAAGATTTCTGAAGTCAGAAACCAGAGACTAGAGTTTCCTGGCTTTGCCACTTAGTAGCTATGTGAACTCTGATTGGTCACTTGGCCTGTTTCTCCTCTGAAAAGTGGAGATGTCATATTTTATTGATTCTGAGATAACAGTCTTTTCTCATTGAACATCTCTGAAATGAGGAAGCATCTTACCAATCTATGGTCTGGGACAGTTTAGGGGGCAATGCTTTTTCTTACTTAGTGGTAAATGAAATATCAGTGTGCTTTAACATCCCTGGAGCTTAGATTTGATACAGGACAGTCATAATAACCAACTCTGATGAGAATCTGTGAAGGGGCTAGTAATATGGTAAGTGCATGCCTGTGGATTAGTAGACTAGGAAAGTCATGGCAACCAAGGAAACACATTTGGTGACTGGAATTTGCTAGGGGAAATGTAAGTTAACTTAAAAAGAAATCCTCACATCTTGGTCTAGTACTACCTTTTGGAACTATTAAATCTGACACCCTTCAGATACCCGGCCACGAGTAAGGAATAGCCATTGCTCCGTCAGTGCAAACAAAACCATCAGAAATTTCATGGAATATTTCTGAAGAGTCGATTATTTCAATCTGAATTCCATATTAGCTTGTCATCTTGATATTTTTGACAAGTGCACGTAAGGATTTTGACCCAAGGAAGTTTCCACTATACTTTTACGATATAAAAAAAAAAGAAATGTAAAATACACAACTGTGTATCTAAATTGCTACTGTTTATTTTAAGAAATAAAACATTCATCATCTTAAAATTCTGTACTTCTGTACACTGATTGCTATGTGGTAAGGGTGAGGGTAGCAGCAAATTATAGTCAATTCGGCAGCACAGACAAACTGCAGCTGTTTTTGGTTCTGTTTCTGCAATATCCATAGTGGAATTCAGCATTTACTGAGAGCTGCCTTTTCTCATTTTACTGGCAAAGGAATTGCTGGCTTAATTACCCTCGGGGGTCCCATGTAAATTATGTCCGTAGATCTGGAGAGAGACGATGGCAGCAAATAAATATTCAGCTGCATGAAAAAGAGAGAGAAATTCACCTCTGCTGAGTATGCGTTCTCTCCCTTGAGTCCTCTGAAGTTTGGAAGGAGACAATCCCCTCCCAGTCCCAGATGAATCATTAGTTCTGCCACACCCTACTCATCTCAGAACCATCTCTCTTAGCCTAGAATCTTCATTCACCAAGACCAAATAAGCCTGGGCTTGGAAGGCAGTGTTTACCTCTCCATTAATCTACCAGGCTGCCAACGTTTCCACCCTTTGATAGAACCCTTGATCTTATACACCACTCTCGCTCATTGTTTAATGCTAAAACTACTGGGAGAAATGCATGGACACATTCATGAATTAATTAAAGTGTGAATTAATTAATGTCTTCCCATGAAACAAAGACGAATAACATAATATCTAACATTTATTGAGAGTTGCCGCTCTGCCCTTGATTTCCTTCCAAGCCTCACAATCACCGGGTCACAGGTAGGCGTTATTGGGAGTATTCTTAATTCAGTGACTGAATTTTAGTACAGCCTGAGGAGAATTGCACTTAGATTCAGGCATCCCAGGCTGAGTGGTAAGTAACTAGCTTGGAGGAGTAAGAGGCGGAGCCAGTTTTAATCCAAAAGCAGGCTGGCTGACCCTTGAGCCCACGCTTTTAGCCAATTGACTCATTTTTGCATTCCTGGTATAAGAATTCTGGGCATGGAGGAGGGAAGGAGAGTCTCGTAAGAAAAACAGGAAGGCTGTCAAGGCTTCTCCATCCTGACCTCGGTCAGCTCAGCTTGTATATTAAGAAATATGAGATTGTGATATGTGACACTCTCCTGGAGTTCAGGCTGACTCTCTGAGTCTGTATTTTACGTCTGAAACCTGGGTCCCTTCCTCAACTGTATTGAAGGCGTCAGTAAGTGCTCATGGCAGCTTGGTCTCATGAAATTAGCCCAGTGTTAGGAAGCAATTTGGATTGGCAGCATTAAAAAGAAAATAGGTGGAAAGAGAAGTGTTGAGGGCGTGGTCTCGCTGGGTGCTGAAACGCTCAACAAGAGCTTTGAGGCTTTTCCGAAAGCGACCCCACTATGGCAATTATGGGGGAGAGGTCTGCACTGTGCCCAGAGCTCGCGATCCTGCTGAGGAATTATGCAGTTAATGTGCTAGAAAATCTTTTATGAAACAGCATTTCCTTTACCAGCTTCCCAGCCGCCCACACCTGGGGTGCGCCCGTTTCTTGTGTAAATGCAATGACCTCCCTGGCACTATTGTATTTCATTTCCATTGAAAAGGTAACAAACCGTGTCATAACCACCCACTATCTCCTTGAAACCCACCCAGCAATCCAGACACCCCATCACACCTAGCATCTCTTTCATGTCACTAATAGACTAGGTAGGCTCTCAGCGACAGCACCCACACCAACTGCTACCTGCTGCCCAAAAATGATGCTTCACCTTGTTGTAGCTTCTTTATCTTTCTCTCTAATCTAATTGAAACTGTTGTGAGCAGTTGTGAGAATGTGATTCTTGCCCCTAGGCCCAGCTCTATAGCTAGAAATGGTCCTAAAACAAATATTGGGGGCTTCCCTGGTGGCGCAGTGGTTGAGAGTCCGCCTACCGATGCAGGGGATACGGGTTCGTGCCCCGGTCTGGGAGGATCCCGCATGCCGCGGAGCGGCTGGGCCCGTGAGCCATGGCCGCTGGGCCTGCGCGTCCGGAGCCTGTGCTCTGCAACGGGGGAGGCCACAGCAGTGAGAGGCCCGCGTACCGCAAAAAAAACCAAAAAAAACAAAAAGAACAAAAACACAAATATCGGGCTTTCTCCAGCCCAGGTTTCACATGGACATGTGTGCACATTATTTGTGTGTGACTGAACTATGATAAAAGGAAAATACAATAGAAAGCAGAATGGTACATTTCCATTTTGGGGGTCTGCCACTGTGTGACCTCAGAGCAGTTACTTAACCTCTCTGGGTTCTGGTCTCCTCCTGAATATTGAAAGAGAATTGTACTGGAGAATGTTTATGGGCTCTTTTAGTATAGTGATTCTATAACTCCAAACATTACAATAGTAGGAATTCTCTCTTATTATCTTGAGCTACAAAGTATTAACCGAGACTCAGTAAAACTATTAATTAAATACTAAGTGGTGATGCGTGGAGTCTAAAAGAAGCTGAATGTTTGCCCCTAGTGTTTCATGGACGTTTATCTGGTGGACCTCAGAGTAGATAGAGCACACCACAAAAAGGTAAGAGACAAACAGTGCTGTACTCAAAAGAGAAGAAGCCACTTTTTTTTTTTTTTTTTTTTTTT
Organism: Physeter macrocephalus; assembly: GCF_002837175.3. Taxonomy (NCBI): domain Eukaryota; kingdom Metazoa; phylum Chordata; class Mammalia; order Artiodactyla; family Physeteridae; genus Physeter; species Physeter macrocephalus. Next base: position 26,983,504 of record NC_041224.1, on the reverse strand, counting down.
TTTTTGTGGTATGCGGGCCTTCCTCTGCTGCGGCCTCTCCCGTTGCGGAGCACAGGCTCCGGACGCGCAGGCTCAGCGGCCATGGCTCACAGGCCCAGCTGCTCCGCGGCATGTGGGATCCTCCCATACCGGGGTGCGAACCCGGTTCCCCTGCATCGGCAGGCGGACGCGCAACCACTGCGCCACCAGGGAAGCCCCTGAAGAAGCCACTTTTAAGGACCATCCTATTAGTGACCCAAACTTCAAAGGTGCAGAAGAGGACAGTTTGGCTGAGAGGCTACCATCAAAGAAAATCAGTTTCTCCACGTGGGTGGAGAAGCACCTTGCTGGCAGCCGGGCACCAGAGGTAAGCCCATCAGAGCTTTCCAAGTAAACAAAAATTTGTCAAGAGTTCAAACCGAAAAGAGTCAGGAAAGGGATGACTAAGAGCCAAGTTTTAGAAAAAATAAGCAGAATTCCAGGAAACCCATCAAGAAATAAAATAACATAAAATAGGGTGATCTGAGGCTCCATATGAATACCCATCTGAGGGCAGCCTGGCATGGATTTGGGGGAGTCAGGACAAGCAGCAAACTAGGAACAGAATTTAGCAAAATGGGATTTGCTAAAGTGTCAGGAAAGGAGTTGGGAAAGTTATTTGGCTCTTTGGGGGCAGGTTTTATGTGTTCATGAAGCAGGGCCTCTACTGATCTCTGAAGACAATTGCCTTTTAAAGGGTCAGGCTCAGGAAGTCCTATTCAAATAGGGACATATGAATACTTTGAATAAATATTCTATAAAATTAAGATAGCCTAGTATTAGGCTAAATTTTTTTTAAAAAAAGAATTCAGACCATGAGTGAATAAGTTGGAATTTTAATAAATGAAATGACCCACGCCATTACTTTTGACAGTCTTTGTTCTGGTATGTAAGATGTGTCTGCATTATTACCATTTAGGATAACTATAGAAGCTTTGAAACTTCACAAGTCAACACCTAATTTAAGTTCTTAGTCGTAGAAAAGGAAAAGAAAAATAATCCTGACAGACGTATCCCATGAAAGCCAAGTGCTGAAAATTAAAGAATGCCTGCAATGTTCCTGTCAGGTCCCATTCTCCTCAGGAAAGCCTTTTCATAGGTGAACAATTTCAGGGTTTTCCACTGGTGAAAACCACCTCCCAGATGCTGAGCTAGGCCAGACCACAAGGCCAGTCCCGGCTTCAAAGATAAGTGAGAATGGTGAGTTGGACCCAGTTGGGTTACTTTCACTTCTGCTTACAATTAAACCAGCAAACACTCAGTTCAAGAGATGCACATGAGGTGGGTGAGGGGGCGAGGCTCTCCTGCCCTGGTGACTCCAGAGGGATAGAGGTGGTCTCTACAGAGCAAGGGATATAAGGAGTCCTTCAGTGTAGATAAGCCCAGAACCTCTGGCTCCTTAATACAGGTAAGAAGGTAAAGCAGGAGAGGGCCCTTCTTATCACCAGCTGAGGAAGTCTGCACCCCAGTTACTGTTTTCCACTTTATAATTGGGTCATCTAAACGGTTTAGTGCACCAGGCCAGGCAACAGGCCACCGAAGTTTTGAGCCCACTTCACATTTTTAAAACAGCATGATAACATTGAACTGTCCTCGACTTGGTAAGCATTTGTTTAAAGACCTAGAGAGAAACCTGAAATTTTTGCCAATTTTCATAGGAGCAGGAAATGGCAAGAAGAACCAGTATCTAAGCCCCTTTCATGCCCGACGCCTGGTCCAACTTTCACTGAAGTCAACCAAGGCTACCACTGACTATCGTAGAATCCCCAGACCATGACGTAACCTCATGGCAAGCTTTCCAGCCTGCTGGGTCGGGGCAGGTCGACTTTCCAGAACATACTGGAATATTTTAGATTTGGTGTTAAGCGCTAGCTACCATAGAGCCAAATATTCCTATTTTCCAGTGCTTAAGAGCTTGTCCTGAAGCTTTCACCCAGCCAGTGATTGTATGGAAGGCAAAACCCACGCTGGGTTTTAAGCTGCCAGGATAAAATGACATGCAGGGGAAAATGAAGGCACTCTGCTAAAGGCAAGGGGAAGGGAACAGGGTGTGTGTAATATGGAAACAGCAGCCGGAAAGCCAGAGCATGAGATGAGATGCAACCAGCAAGAGAAACAAAGGGCAGCCAGACAATATTTCACAAATACATTAGGAGCAAGACAAAGGAGAATGTAGACCCGCTAATTAGTGGGGAGGGAAAACAAATAGCAGATGCATCAGAAGGCCTGAGCTTTTAATACCTATTATGCTCTAGGCTTCACAAAAATGGTTAGTTCTCACCAGAAGCTGAATAGAAACCACAGTAATGAGCACGTGGCAGGGAAAGGGAAGTTTAAATAGAAACCAAACAGATTAGTAACTACTTAGTCAAGCTGGATGGTTTCAAATCAGACCCTGACAAGAGCCACAGTGCTAGGGTAACAAAACTAGCTTCTGAAATGCAAGTTCATATGAAAAAATTCTATCGAAGGAGTGGGGAGATTTCAGGTGGCTGAGTCTGAGGCAAATGCAGAGTCAGCATTGAGCAAGAGGAAGTAAGAAGTGGCTGGAAAGGAGGAGAGGAACACAGGTATCCCCACTGTGTGACGGTCAAGGTGAGTTAAAGAGATAGAGTCATCCTCCCAGACCAAGCACAGAGGGAAAGGAAACTCAACCAGCAAGGGAGCTTGGGATGAGGCCCTGGAAGTTCATGTTCCAAAACAGACCTTCCATGTCTGCAGAATATGGCAGGCACATGATCAAAGAAAGCAAAAGTCAAAGCCTAGGATGGACCTGGGAAGCTGCAGACAGAGAGTATAACATGGAAGGCAAAGGCCTGGGAAGCCAAGTTAAGGTTCAGTGCCTTTAATTTTTGAATTCATAATAGGTAAAAAGAGTCGGCATCCCTATCCTGTACTATGTACTGTGCTACGTAGTGTGTATGCATTTTAAAAAATTTAATATTCTCAATAACCTGATAGGATAGGTACTCTAATGATCTGTGTTTTATAAACTCTTAACTTCCCTGGGTCTCAGATCCTTCATGTAAATGACCTAAAGAGGTGGAGCTAGGATGGTGTGAGAAAGGGAAGTGGCTCCATTTATCTGTTTATTTGCTCACCCTAAACTGCATAATCTATACAACCTCTTTGATTCGTTAGCTAAAGCAAAGTACATGAAATTTAGTTTATTAAATGATTTTGCTATCTATATGTAACTCACAGTGTTCTGTCAGGATGTCTATGCTACTTTTTTTTTTGAAGCCATAAACAGATGTGTTACTTTAATAAATAAAAAATTTGAGGCTCTCCATACTTACCACATCCTTCTCTAACTAACGAAGAAGAAATGAACAGGGTAATTGGGCAGTGATGGTTCACCCTTGGCTGCGGTTAATGGAAGAGAATGGCCACAGCCCAGCTAGGGTCTCACAAGGTGGCAGCATCTTAGTGAGGTCACTTTTATCTAAAACAAGGATGACAAAAATGAGCAAGCCCCGGGCTTCCCTGGTGGCGCAGTGGTTGCGCGTCCGCCTGCCGATGCAGGGGAACCGGGTTCGCGCCCCGGTCCGGGAAGGTCCCACGTGCCGCGGAGCGGCTGGGCCCGTGAGCCGTGGCCGCTGAGCCTGCGCGTCCGGAGCCTGTGCTCCGCAACGGGAGAGGCCGCAGCAGAGGGAGGCCCGCATACCACAAAAAAAAAAATGAGCAAGCCCCTCCCAATTGCTGCACCATTGGCAAATATTGCGAAATCATCTCAGCAATCTGTCTTTTCAGGCCCATCTTGGACCCTAAGAATTCCTCTCCTCACACAATGCAAGATTCTGTTTGCCAAAATACTTACAAGTACTCTATGGAGTGATTCTTGGTATCACGTGTCTGGGACATCACATTAACTGTCAGTAGGATGCTTGGTGAACACAGACCCAGGAAGTAGCACTTCCTGGCTTGTTTTTTATTTAATTCATTCATTCATTCATTCATTCAAGAAATATTGGAAATGTTGTACTCCAACAGGAAAAATAGATTTCTTTGCTGTATCACTTCTTAATCTTTGACATGCTGATTAGAATTATAAGCCTATATAAATTGGTTATGATACACAGCATTTCCCAAACATAGGAATTATTAGAACCAGGATTGGAACCATCTTCCCACAAAACATGGAACATCCAATAGGGCACCGCACGGTCCATATTTTTGGAAGGTCAATAGCATATTCCTGTTGGGGAACCAGAAGTAATATGTTTCTTCCTTGGATGACATTAGCACAATGGACAGAACTACATTAAATTTAGGACAGAGTCAGGCAAACAGAAAAGATACTCAATATTGAGGTCCAGACTAAAGAGTTGAAATTCTTTCAGTTTCCCCTGCTGAGAATAAGAATGGATTCTAGGCTCATGGAAGGTCAAACAAGTCCACCCCTGGGAGATGAGTCAGGGAGGAGCTGGCAGTCAACAATGATCTGTGAGATAAACCCTGATAGATCCCTACTGTCCAATTCCCCTTTTTATATGTACCATCCAGTTATTTTAGGCCACTGAGTTGTAATGCAGTTTATTAGGTTACAACATTCTTTAGTAACACTCAAGGCTTGACTATACATACATTTTTCAGTGGATATCTGGGAACATTTTTGATACTTTACTGCATTTAAACTATATCCAAGAGCGGGTTTGTTTGCATATGGCCACTTACCTCCATGGTACTTCAGCTTTTATTGATTTAATAGTCTGAAGCTGGCTTGTCCCCAGAATTTGGAGGCATCTTACTATAGTGCTGTATACAGTTAACTGTATATTGCCGGGGAGCTGGTGAAATAATTGTTACCTTAGCAAAAAACCAGCATAGGAGACCCCCTCAGCCTCTACCAGCAAAGCTGCCATTTCCCAGAGGCAAAATAAGAAGTTGTTCCTTGTAGTGGGGCTGGGGACACCAAGCATCCCCTTGACCTCTATCCAGCACTTATTCACGTCACAAGTATTTCTTGAACACAATTCTTCATTGACACTAGGGATGCAATCAAAGGAGACATAGCACACCCTCTGCCTTCCACTGCTGGTGGACCAGGTGCAATCTGGATGGTGGAGTGATGCAGACATGAGGTCAGAGCCTCCAACACAGCAGCTCAGGAATTACCCATAGTTTCCATTTAGCAAGGGAAAGACTTAATATTTCAATCTGGTTGGACACTCAAAACAACAAGAGCGTCTCACACCTGTGAATGGCACCATCCAGCATCCAGTGCATGTCCTTCAGCCAGAAAAGTTGCTACAGCCCCAGAATTCTGTAGGTAAACTGTATGTGATAATGACTAAGGCAGATTTAGTTTCAGTTTTGCACAGACAAATAGAAGTTGTACACAAAGGTAGGTAATCTCTGTGTTCCTATTTAGTCCCAAAAGGCTTTCAAAGAATGAAGTTGTCTACAGACAGCTAGTACTTAAAATAATAAGAAATGTGGAAAGATCAAAGTAAAATAAAATGGAAGGAATAAGAAAGAACTAGAGTGCCAAAGAATATGGGGTCTCTTGAGAGACATTTTGCTTTTGAGCTAAATAGGTTTTTCAGAGGGCAAAGTTCATCATAGACGTTTGAAAGAGTATGTTCCTTCTGGGTGTATGTGCGTGTATATGTGCCTCTGTGTGTGTGTGTGTGTGTGTGTGTGTGTGTGTGTGTGTACATAAATCTAAAAGAAAAATAATCTTCTCCTAGGAGATTCAGAGATCTTGAGGCTGCCATCAGTCCCTGATTAGTATGAGCACAGGGTGGACAGACTCTTGAATAGATGTGCAATTATTATCAACACAGGATTGAGATACGGGGACTGTGGCCATTGCTATACTTTGACCACACAAAACTGCCAAGGGCATTGAAGGCAATCCATGACCTTAATTTTAAGTTGCTTCAAAGAAGATTTTTGCGTTCAGAAATAACAATTTAGGAGACAGTCTTTAGAAGTGATAGAATTTCTCTCCCCGAAAGCTTCAGGAATGGGTAAGTGGCTTTTTAAAGTGATTTCAAACACTCCTTTCTATTTTCTACCACAGCAGTATTCAAGTGATGCCTCACACTCTGAGAATGTGAGCATATTCCTTTGAGCTAATGAATTACTAGGATAGTTTTGAAACTTTGGATGAAACTTTAGAGTTTTTGTTTAGAAGTATAGGCTGCGTATTTCTCAAGGAGAGGGGCAATGCCTACCACTTATTTAGTGCCTAGAGGCCTAGAAAAGTCTCATATGGACAACAAATGTTCAGTCCTTGTGTGTGTATGTATGTTTGTGTGAATATGTATATAATGTCTCTGTAATGTCATTGTCCTGGCCCTAATAATGATGTGTTAGGAAATGGTACTATATTTCTTTGTTGCTCGTCTCTTTAAAAAAATTTTTTTAAAAAAGCTTTTAAAGATTTGCTTAATGGACTTATTAGGTTTTTAATCTTGTTATTAACCAAGTATACACCCCTTTCTCCTCCAACTATCACTGCAAAGACATTCTAGACTCAAAAATAATAGGCTTTCACATGCAAAACAATATTCTAATCAAACATCGCTGTGATTCAATATATAAAAATTTCCCTAAAGATCTCTTTTCTGGAATTAAAACTTCAGATAGAGTTATATGGAGAAACACCACAAGCAACGTTACAAAAGAGCAAGTGGGACTGGTCCTCTTACCTTTCTGATGATTTCTTGGTAAGCTCCTCGGTACACCTTTAATTATTGCTGTTTGAGAGGCTCCTCTCTGTCATCTTTATTTGTCTCTCCCCCCATAATCTTTTGGGGTGACTTCATACAAAGCAGATACTGATGGCTTCTAAGCCAGCCCTTAGATCCAAACATGTATGTCCAGATGCCTGCTGGACACATCCATTTGGATGACCAACACACCTCTCACACCACAAGTCCATTCGGAGCTCATCACCCAACAACCCCACTCTTTGCCACTTGCTGTTTTTCTTTTTACTCAATAAATGTTTGCTGAATAATTGAATGGATGATCTTCATTAATTGCTAAATGAATGTCATGTAGAAGAGAAGTACTTATTTCTACATATAATGACACAAAGAGGATGGATCCTTTCTAAATAGAGTTGGTTCTTCTACTCTTTCTGGAAATCACAGGCTAGACAACCACTTGGGAGCCAGAATTCTGGTCCCCCAGGCAAAGAAGCAAGTCCTAAGCTAGGACCAGAGGAGGCTGTGTTAAACTTGCACCACAGTTTATAAATCATCTGTGGCATTTTGTTTTGAACCCTCCAAGCAAAATGTTATGGTTTCATCACAAACTAAAAGAGATCCAGATGTGTTTCTTTGCACACACACTTACATCAAAGGAAAACAAATTGGTTAATATTTGGCTGATCATCTTCTACCACTGTGATACTTAATGATGTCACAGTCCAATGATGTTTGAGGCTGTGACTCTGGCCTACTCTTAATTAACCAAGCTACAGGGTAGAATAATGTGTTAATGCATGATTCTCCTTTTAAAGAGAATATACACCGTAGAGTATGTGGAATTTATTTGATTTTTTCCAAGTGAGTCCAATACTTGGGTTCTTCTAAATGATGCTTGTATCTCTTCTATGAGTCTTGAACTTCTTACATGGCTGGGGCCACAGAGGGTATTCTGGTGAACATCTGAGGAATCTCGAACAAGTGATTGAGGGCCCAATTACTGCTTCCAATGCATGACAACAGTTCTTTACAGACAGAAAAATACTGTTGCTTACATAGCTGTTCTTCTCAGGGGTATAGACACCCTTGGGAATAAGTAGATGGGTGAAACTGTCATGAAGGAGTCACTAGGAAGAGTCCTAAATGGCTGACCCTTCTGTGACTTGTCTCTGTAGTCTTCACTCAAGAAAAGCTTTCATATCAGGGAAAGTAGCAAATTGAGTCTATGACAAGTATGCAGAGATTTTCCACTAAGTTTTGATGGGATTTTTCATGCATTATCTTATTCAGTCTCCAGAGAAGTTAAATGACTTGCCGAAGATCACACAGTTAGTTAGTGGATGCTCTCCAATTACAGCCTAGGCCTTCACACATCTATCTCATTGTGCAGCCTCCCTAAACAAACCACCTCATTGGGTTTTGTTTTGTTTTTTTTCCCCACGTATGCTGTTCGCTTTTTTTTTTAACATCTTTATTGGAGTATAATTGCTTTACAATGGTGTGTTAGTTTCTGCTTTATAACAAAGTGAATCAGCTATACATATACATATACCGCCATATCTCCTCCCTCTTGTGTCTCCCTCCCACCCTCCCTATCCCACCTGTCTAGGTGGTCACAAAGCACCGAGCTGATCTCCCTGTGCTATGTGGCTACTTCCCACTAGCTATCTATTTCACATTTGGTAGTGTATATAAGTCCATGACACTCTTTCACTTCGTCCCAGCTTACCCTTCACCCTCCCTGTGTCCTCAAGTCCATTCTCTACATCTGTGTCTTTATTCCTATCCTGCCCCGAGGTTCTTCATAACCTTTTTTTTTGATTCCATATATATGTGTTAGCATACGGTATTTGTTTTTCTCTTTCTGACTTATT